>NW_028158481.1:2500-44237 GCF_964263955.1 Coregonus lavaretus | reverse complement strand
TCCTATATCAAGTACCACTACTCTTCAGCAATGATACCCAAGAACCTCTCATACAACATCACAAAGACCATACGACAGGATGAGTGGCACTCCTTACGTAAGTCAGCCTCCCTCATTCGTTATTTTCTTCAACAGGGTCTCTGTACTGTCTATACAGGCATCTGCTGCTGCTTTTTCCAGCAGCGATGGCTGTATATTTCCTTTACAGTTTTAGATGTGTAATTATCCGCTGATTATTATATTATGAGTACTCTATAACCCAGGTGAATGGATTTGTGGGGGACTTTATCTAGGGGTGAAAAGGAGAGAAAGAGAAATCGATAGCTTTGAGGGTGAGAGACCTCCTATCACCTGACACACACTGTCAGTGGAGGGGGAGGGATGACGGTTTGGGCCAGTGGAGGGGGAGGGATGACGGTTTGGGCCAGTGGAGGGGGAGGGATGACCATTTGGGCCATGTACGGACGGCTTCTGCTCAACTCTCTGGACTCTTTCTTCACCTCTGTCTTCCTCCCCTCTCTCATTCTCACTCCGTCTCCTCCTCCCTCTCATTTCTGCATTCTTTCTGTCCCACTCATCTCTCCCTCTCTCCCTCTCTCCCCTCCCTCTCTCCCCTCCCTCTCTCCCTCTCTCCCTCCCTCTCTCCCTCTCTCCGTCTCTCCCGCTCTCCCCTCCCTCTCTCCCTCTCTCCCGCTCTCCCCTCCCTCTCTTTCTCTCTCTCTCCCTCTCTCCCTCTCTCTCTCCCTCTCTCCCTCTCTCTCTCCCTCTCTCCCTCTCCCTCCCTCTCTCTCCCTCTCTCCCCCCCTCTCTCCCTCTTTCTCTCCCTCTCTCTCTCCTCCCCCTTCTCTCCCCTCCCTCTCTCCCTCTCTCTCTCCCTCTCTCCCCTCCCTCTCTCCCTCTCTCCCCTCCCTCTCTCCCTCTTCTCTCCCTCTCTCTCTCCTCCCCCTTCTTTCCCTCCCTCTCCTCCCTCCTCTCTCCCTCTCTTTTTCCACCTCTGTCTTCCTCCCCATCACTCTCCCTCTCAGTAAGACAGAAGCATTACGTAATCCCATCCCAGTACCGTATAAAAAGCTACCAACACAGTCGACAGCCACAGATGAAAAATATATGTTTTCTGTTCTACAGTTAGGAAGCATTTTTGAGGCAGTCTCCATCTCTGCTCCCCGCCGGGTTTTAAATTTCCATAAATCAGTGAGTCGTGTGCGTCCACAGACTCCACGCTCCACCTGGTTCCAGAGCATCACAACATCCTCCATCCAGCAGATTCAGCTCTAGAACTGTCCAATCCCATCGGGAACTATTCAGGACCTTTATAATCCCATCGGGAACTATTCAGGACCTTTATAATCCCATCGGGAACTATTCAGGACCTTTATAATCCCTGTGGATATAGAGGAGATATGGAGTTTCATTCCAGTCACAGGACAACAGCCATCACTTTTATTGGGCCAGATGAGAGGACAGCTGTAGTTTTGCATGGTTGACTGTACCCCTCAAGGCACCAAAATAACAAGGGTTACACCACCATTCTAAATGGATCATTCCACAGTGCCTAGCAAGCTTGTAAGCATCGTCATCGGGAATTGTGCATATGAACGTGAAGTGTATGGCCTATTTGATCTCAAGCTACATACTGTATCTTACTGAACACAACTGCACTTCTGCCCTGAAGGTCTTACATACTGTATCTTACTAAACACATCCACTTCTGCCCTGAAGGTCTTAAATACTGTATCTTACTAAACACATCCACTTCTGCCCTGAAGGTCTTAAATACTGTATCTTACTAAACACATCCACTTCTGCCCTGAAGGTCTTAAATACTGTATCTTACTAAACACATCCACTTCTGCCCTGAAGGTCTTAAATACTGTATCTTACTAAACACATCCACTTCTGCCCTGAAGGTCTTAAATACTGTATCTTACTAAACACATCCACTTCTGCCCTGAAGGTCTTAAATACTGTATCTTACTAAACACATCCACTTCTGCCCTGAAGGTCTTAAATACTGTATCTTACTAAACACCTCCACTTCTGCCCTGAAGGTCTTAAATACTGTATCTTACTAAACACCTCCACTTCTGCCCTGAAGGTCTTAAATACTGTATCTTACTAAACACATCCACTTCTGCCCTGAAGGTCTTAAATACTGTATCTTACTAAACACATCCATTTCTGCCCTGAAGGTCTTAAATACTGTATCTTACTAAACACATCCACTTCTGCCCTGAAGGTCTTAAATACTGTATCTTACTAAACACATCCACTTCTGCCCTGAAGGTCTTAAATACTGTATCTTACTAAACACCTCCACTTCTGCCCTGAAGGTCTTAAATACTGTATCTTACTAAACACATCCACTTCTGCCCTGACGGTCTTAAATACTGTATCTTACTAAACACCTCCACTTCTGCCCTGAAGGTCTTAAATACTGTATCTTACTAAACACCTCCTCTTCTGCCCTGAAGGTCTTAAATACTGTATCTTACTAAACACATCCACTTCTGCCCTGAAGGTCTTAAATACTGTATCTTACTAAACACATCCACTTCTGCCCTGAAGGTCTTCAATACTGTATCTTACTAAACACCTCCTCTTCTGCCCTGAAGGTCTTAAATACTGTATCTTACTAAACACATCCACTTCTGCCCTGAAGGTCTTAAATACTGTATCTTACTAAACACATCCATTTCTGCCCTGAAGGTCTTAAATACTGTATCTTACTAAACACCTCCACTTCTGCCCTGAAGGTCTTAAATACTGTATCTTACTAAACACCTCCACTTCTGCCCTGAAGGTCTTAAATACTGTATCTTACTAAACACATCCATTTCTGCCCTGAAGGTCTTAAATACTGTATCTTACTAAACACCTCCTCTTCTGCCCTGAAGGTCTTAAATACTGTATCTTACTAAACACATCCACTTCTGCCCTGAAGGTCTTAAATACTGTATCTTACTAAACACATCCATTTCTGCCCTGAAGGTCTTAAATACTGTATCTTACTAAACACATCCATTTCTGCCCTGAAGGTCTTAAATACTGTATCTTACTAAACACATCCACTTCTGCCCTGAAGGTCTTAAATACTGTATCTTACTAAACACCTCCATTTCTGCCCTGAAGGTCTTAAATACTGTATCTTACTAAACACATCCACTTCTGCCCTGAAGGTCTTAAATACTGTATCTTACTAAACACATCCACTTCTGCCCTGAAGGTCTTAAATACTGTATCTTACTAAACACCTCCTCTTCTGCCCTGAAGGTCTTAAATACTGTATCTTACTAAACACATCCACTTCTGCCCTGAAGGTCTTACATACTGTATCTTACTAAACACATCCACTTCTGTCCTGAAGGTCTTAAATACTGTATCTTACTAAACACATCCATTTCTGCCCTGAAGGTCTTAAATACTGTATCTTACTAAACACATCCATTTCTGCCCTGAAGGTCTTAAATACTGTATCTTACTAAACACATCCATTTCTGTCCTGAAGGTCTTAAATACTGTATCTTACTAAACACATCCATTTCTGCCCTGAAGGTCTTAAATACTGTATCTTACTAAACACATCCACTTCTGCCCTGAAGGTCTTAAATACTGTATCTTACTAAACACCTCCACTTCTGCCCTGAAGGTCTTAAATACTGTATCTTACTAAACACATCCACTTCTGCCCTGAATGTCTTAAATACTGTATCTTACTAAACACATCCACTTCTGCCCTGAAGGTCTTAAATACTGTATCTTACTAAACACATCCACTTCTGCCCTGAAGGTCTTAAATACTGTATCTTACTAAACACATCCACTTCTGCCCTGAAGGTCTTAAATACTGTATCTTACTAAACACATCCACTTCTGCCCTGAACCCTCTCACCCTCTATGCAGTCTTACCCCAGTCTGAGGTGATTCATGTTCTTATTACTGGGCTCTCACACTCACACATAACTATGATGGATGATGGATGGATGACCTGTCAAGCGTGAGAAACAGACAAATAAAAATGACAAAGGGGCAAATAAACAAATCCACTTCCTGCCCTTTGAGCGTCTCCCCCTCTCCTCTCTTCTTCTCACCTCCCCCCTCTCCCTCCCCCTCTCCTCTGTTCTTCTCACCCCCCCTCTCCCTCCCCCTCTCCTCTCTTCTTCTCACCTCCCCTTCTCCCTCCCCCTCTCCTCCCTTCTTCTCACCTCCCCCTCTCCCTCCCCCTCTCCTCTCTTCTTCTCACCTCCCCCTCTCCCTCCCCCTCTCCTCTCTTCTTCTCACCTCCCCCTCTCCCTCCCCCTCTCCTCTCTTCTTCTCACCCCCCCCCTCTCCCTACCCCTCTCCATTCTTCTTCTCACCCCCCTCTCCCTCCCCCTCTCCTCTCTTCTTCTCACCTCCCCCTCTCCCTCCCCCTCTCCTCCCTTCTTCTCACCTCCCCCTCCCCCTCTCCCTCCCCCTCTCCTCTCTTCTTCTCACCTCCCCCTCTCCCTCCCCCTCTCCTCTCTTCTTCTCACCTCCCCCTCTCCCTCCCCCTCTCCTCCCTTCTTCTCACCTCCCCCTCTCCCTCCCCCTCTCCTCCCTTCTTCTCACCTCCCCCTCTCCCTCCCCCATCCTCTCTTCTTCTCACCTCCCCCTCTCCCTCCCCCTCTCCTCTCTTCTTCTCACCTCCCCCTCTCCCTCCCCCTCTCCTCTCTTCTTCTCACCTCCCCCTCTCCCTCCCCCTCTCCTCTCTTCTTCTCACCTCCCCCTCTCCCTCCCCCTCTCCTCTCTTCTTCTCACCTCCCCCTCTCCCTCCCCCTCTCCTCTCTTCTTCTCACCTCCCCCTCTCCCTCCCCCTCTCCTCTCTTCTTCTCACCTCCCCCTCTCCCTCCCCCTCTCCTCTCTTCTTCTCACCTCCCCCTCTCCCTCCCCTTCTCCTTCCCCCTCTCAGCCAAATCAATCAGGGGGCCAAGCGGTCCCAGATTAAATTAAGACACTAAATGGTAATAGAACATTTCATTTTAACCAGGTCACTTCCCTTCCCTCTTACATCCAGACCTAACCCTTCTCTCTGGGGATGATGCTGTTATAACCAGGCCTTCTCTCTGGGGATGATGCTGTTATAACCAGGCCTTCTCTCTGGGGATGATGCTGTTATAACCAGGCCTTCTCTCTACGGGATGATGCTGTTATAACCAGGCCTTCTCTCTGGGGATGATGCTGTTATAACCAGGCCTTCTCTCTGGGGATGATGCTGTTATAACCAGGCCTTCTCTCTGGGGATGATGCTGTTATAACCAAGCCTTCTCTCTGGGGATGATGCTGTTATAACCAGGCCTTCTCTCTGGGGATGATGCTGTTATAACCAGGCCTTCTCTCTAGGGGATGATGCTGTTATAACCAGGCCTTCTCTCTGGGGATGATGCTGTTATAACCAGGCCTTCTCTCTGGGGGATGATGCTGTTATAACCAAGCCTTCTCTCTAGGGGATGATGCTGTTATAACCAGGCCTTCTCTCTGGGGATGAAGCTGTTATAACCAGGCCTTCTCTCTAGGGGATGATGCTGTTATAACCAAGCCTTCTCTCTGGGGATGATGCTGTTATAACCAGGCCTTCTCTCTAGGGGATGATGCTGTTATAACCAGGCCTTCTCTCTAGGGGATGATGCTGTTATAACCAGGCCTCTCTAGGGATGATGCTGTTATAACCAGGCCTTCTCTCTGGGGATGATGCTGTTATAACCAGGCCTTCTCTCTGGGGATGATGCTGTTATAACCAGGCCTTCTCTCTGGGGATGATGCTGTTATAACCAGGCCGTCTCTCTAGGGATGATGCTGTTATAACCAGGCCTTCTCTCTAGGGGATGATGCTGTTATAACCAGGCCTTCTCTCTAGGGGATGATGCTGTTATAACCAGGCCTCTCTAGGGATGATGCTGTTATAACCAGGCCTTCTCTCTGGGGATGATGCTGTTATAACCAGGCCTTCTCTCTGGGGATGATGCTGTTATAACCAAGCCTTCTCTCTAGGGATGATGCTGTTATAACCAGGCCTTCTCACTGGGGATGATGCTGTTATAACCAAGCCTTCTCTCTAGGGATGATGCTGTTATAACCAGGCCTTCTCTCTGGGGATGATGCTGTTATAACCAGGCCTTCTCTCTGGGGATGATGCTGTTATAACCAGGCCTTCTCTCTGGGGATGATGCTGTTATAACCAGGCCTTCTCTCTGGGGATGATGCTGTTATAACCAGGCCTTCTCTCTGGGGATGATGCTGTTATAACCAAGCCTTCTCTCTGGGGATGATGCTGTTATAACCAGGCCTTCTCTCTGGGGATGATGCTGTTATAACCAGGCCTTCTCTCTAGGGGATGATGCTGTTATAACCAGGCCTTCTCTCTGGGGATGATGCTGTTATAACCAGGCCTTCTCTCTGGGGGATGATGCTGTTATAACCAAGCCTTCTCTCTAGGGGATGATGCTGTTATAACCAGGCCTTCTCTCTGGGGATGATGCTGTTATAACCAGGCCTTCTCTCTAGGGGATGATGCTGTTATAACCAAGCCTTCTCTCTGGGGATGATGCTGTTATAACCAGGCCTTCTCTCTAGGGGATGATGCTGTTATAACCAGGCCTTCTCTCTAGGGGATGATGCTGTTATAACCAGGCCTCTCTAGGGATGATGCTGTTATAACCAGGCCTTCTCTCTGGGGATGATGCTGTTATAACCAAGCCTTCTCTCTAGGGATGATGCTGTTATAACCTGGCCTTCTCTCTGGGGATGATGCTGTTATAACCAGGCCTTCTCTCTGGGGATGATGCTGTTATAACCAGGCCTTCTCTCTGGGGGATGATGCTGTTATAACCAAGCCTTCTCTCTAGGGGATGATGCTGTTATAACCAGGCCTTCTCTCTGGGGATGATGCTGTTATAACCAGGCCTTCTCTCTAGGGGATGATGCTGTTATAACCAAGCCTTCTCTCTGGGGATGATGCTGTTATAACCAGGCCTTCTCTCTAGGGGATGATGCTGTTATAACCAGGCCTTCTCTCTAGGGGATGATGCTGTTATAACCAGGCCTTCTCTCTGGGGATGATGCTGTTATAACCAAGCCTTCTCTCTAGGGATGATGCTGTTATAACCTGGCCTTCTCTCTGGGGATGATGCTGTTATAACCAGGCCTTCTCTCTGGGGATGATGCTGTTATAACCAGGCCTTCTCTCTGGGGATGATGCTGTTATAACCAGGCCTTCTCTCTAGGGGATGATGCTGTTATAACCAGGCCTTCTCACTGGGGCTGGTCCTAAGGGAGAGGATGGAGCTAGGGGCGGACTGGGACAAGAAATCGTCCCTGGCTTTTCTAACACACTAGCCCATTTTTTTCATTGAGGCTCCCACTACCGGCCCATTTTGATACTTGAGGCCAGAAATAGCCAGATAATGATCATTTTGCCCCCAAAAACCAAGTTAGACAGTCCCACAGGGCAAAAAATGGACCAAGAGGGCTGTCTAGATGGTCAGTCCACCCCTGGATGGAGAAGGTTGAGGGCTGTCTAGATGGTCAGTCCACCCCTGGATGGAGAAGGTTGAGGTCTAGATGGTCAGTCCACCCCTGGATGGAGAAGGTTGAGGTCTGGATGGTCAGTCCACCCCTGGATGGAGAAGGTTGAGGTCTGGATGGTCAGTCCACCCCTGGATGGAGCAGGTTGAGGTCTGGATGGTCAGTCCACCCCTGGATGAAGCAGGTTGAGGTCTGGATGGTCAGTCCACCCCTGGATGGAGCAGGTTGAGGTCTGGATGGTCAGTCCACCCCTGGATGAAGCAGGTTGAGGTCTGGATGGTCAGTCCACCCCTGGATGAAGCAGGTTGAGGTCTGGATGGTCAGTCCACCCCTGGATGAAGCAGGTTGAGGTCTAGATGGTCAGTCCACCCCTGGATGGAGCAGGTTGAGGTCTGGATGGTCAGTCCACCCCTGGATGGAGAAGGTTGAGGTCTGGATGGTCAGTCCACCCCTGGATGAAGCAGGTTGAGGTCTGGATGGTCAGTCCACCCCTGGATGGAGCAGGTTGAGGTCTGGATGGTCAGTCCACCCCTGGATGGAGAAGGTTGAGGTCTGGATGGTCAGTCCACCCCTGGATGAAGCAGGTTGAGGTCTGGATGGTCAGTCCACCCCTGGATGGAGCAGGTTGAGGTCTAGATGGTCAGTCCACCCCTGGATGGAGCAGGTTGATGTCTGGATGGTCAGTCCACCCCTGGATAGAGCAGGTTGAGGTCTGGATGGTCAGTCCACCCCTGGATGGAGCAGGTTGAGGGATGTCTGGATGGTCAGTCCACCCCTGGATAGAGCAGGTTGAGGTGTGGATGGTCAGTCCACCCCTGGATGAAGCAGGTTGAGGTCTGGATGGTCAGTCCACCCCTGGATGAAGCAGGTTGAGGTCTGGATGGTCAGTCCCACCCCTGGATGAAGCAGGTTGAGGTCTGGATGGTCAGTCCACCCCTGGATGGAGCAGGTTGAGGTCTGGATGGTCAGTCCACCCCTGGATGGAGCAGGTTGAGGTCTGGATGGTCAGTCCACCCCTGGATGGAGCAGGTTGAGGTCTGGATGGTCAGTCCACCCCTGGATGAAGCAGGTTGAGGTCTGGATGGTCAGTCCACCCCTGGATGAAGCAGGTTGATGTCTGGATGGTCAGTCCACCCCTGGATGAAGCAGGTGAAGCAGGCAGTACATATCTGAGAGAAGTGTGGAGTGACATCAGCAGAGCTTCGGAGACTAGGTCTGCATCCCAAATGGCACCCTATTCCCTGCATAGTGCACTTCTTTTGTCCAGGGCCCATAGGGAATAGGGTACCATTTGGGACAAAGTCCTGGCCAGGAACACGCTACTCAGTGAAGATGGTGGAGACACAGTCGAGAATAAAAACAGAACATCAAAGCAACAGATGAGGCTTGGGCACAAAATATCACAAACACAAACACACACACATCCTCTGCTGCAGCCAGCCACAGGCTAGTGAGAATATATCCCGTACGGATTTGATCATTTTGAACAGTTACATTTTTCTGTTTGGAGAGAGAGAGAGAGAGAGAGAGAGAGAGAGAGAGAGAGAGAGAGAGAGAGAGAGAGAGAGAGAGAGAGAGAGAGAGAGAGAGAGAGAGAGAGAGAGAGAGAGAGAGAGAGAGAGAGAGAGAGAGAGAGAGAGAGAGAGAGAGAGAGAGAGAGAGAGAGAGGGAGACTTGCTTCTTATTCCTAAATGCTGGACCATAGGGATTTAGTAAGATCAAAAGGAAGCAAAATGAAAGATGTATAGTGATCCGGGGGAAGCCGTCAGTGAACATGGCAGGCTGTTATCCACCAGAGACTAAATCAGAGGTTCTAAAGGGTTCCAAGGTTCTGATTGTTCTCAGGGATTCAAATCAAATCAAATCAAATTTTAATTGTCACATGCGCCAAATACAAGAGGTGTAGACCTTACCGTGAAATCTTTACTTACAAGCCCTTAACCAACAATGCAGTTCAAGAAATCGAGTTAAGAAAATATTTACTAATTAAACTAAAGTAAAATATAAAATAAAAAGTAACACAATAAAATAACAATAACGAGGCTATATACACGGGGTACTGGTACCGAGTCAATGTGCAGGGGTGCAGGTTCGTCAAGGTAATTTGTAGCTATGGGTAAAGTGACTATGCATAGATAATAAACAGCGAGTAGCAGCCGTGTAAAAACAAAGGGGGGGGGGGGGTCAATGTAAATAGTCCGGGTGGACATTTGATTAATTGTTCAGCAGTCTTATGGCTTGGGGGTAGAAGCTGTTGAGGAGCCTTTTGGACCTAGACTTGGCGCTCCGGTACCGCTTGCTGTGCGGTAGCAGAGAGAACAGTCTATGACTAGGGTGGCTGGAGTCTTTGACCATTTTTTGGGCCTTCCTCTGACACCGCCTAGTATATAGGTCCTGGATGGCAGGAAGCTTGGCCACATTGATGTACTGGGCCGTACGCACTACCCTCTGTAGTGCCTTACGGTCGGACGCCGAGCAGTTGCCATACCAGACGGTGATGCAACCGGTCAGGATGCTCTCGATGGTGCAGCTATATAACTTTTTGAGGATCTGGGGACCCCATGCCAAATCTTTTCAGTCTCCTGAGGGGGAAAAGGTCGGACGCCGAGCAGTTGCCATACCAGGCGGTGATGCAACCGGTCAGGATGCTCTCGATGGTGCAGCTATATAACTTTTTGAGGATCTGGGGACCCCATGCCAAATCTTTTCAGTCTCCTGAGGGGGAAAAGGTTTTGTCGTGCCCTCTTCATGACTGTCTTGGTGTGTTTGGACATTGAGGGAGAGGTTGTTGTCCTGGCACCACACGGCCAGGTCTCTGACCTCCTCCCTATAGGCTGTCTCATCGTTGTCGGTGATCATGCCTACCACTGTTGTGTCGTCAGCAAATGTAATGATGGTGATGGAGTCGTGCTTGGCCACGCATTCGTGGGTGAACAGGGAGTACAGGAGGGGACTGAGCACGCATCCCTGAGGGGCCCCCGTAATTGAGGATCAGCGTGGCAGATGTGATTGTTGCCTACCCTTACCGCCTGCGGGCGGCCCGTCAGGAAGTCCAGGATCCAGTTGCAGAGGGAGGTGTTTAGTCCCAGGGTCCTTAGCTTAGTGATGAGCTTTGTGGGCACTATGGTGTTGAACGCTGAGCTGTAGTCAATGAACAGCATTCTCACATAGGTGTTCCTTTTGTCCAGGTGGGAAAGGGCAGTGTGGAGTGCGATTGAGATTGCATCATCTGTGGATCTGTTGGGGTGGTATGCGAATTGGAGTGGGTCTAGGGTTTCCGGGATGATGGTGTTGATGTGAGCCATGACCAGCCTTTCAAAACACTTCATGGTTAACGATGTGAGTGCTATGGGGCGGTAGTCATTTAGGCAGGTTACCTTCGCTTGGGCACAGGGACTATGGTGGTCTGCTTGAAACATGTAGGTATTACAGACTCGGTCAGGGAGAGGTTGAAAATGTCAGTGAAGACACTTGACAGTTGGTCCGCGCATGCTCTGAGTACACGTCATGGTAATCCATCTGGCCCCTGTGAATGTTGACCTGTTTAAAGGTCTTGCTCACATCGGCTACGGAGATTGTGATCACACAGTCGTCCGGAACAGCTGGTGCTATCATGCATGCTTCAGTGTTGCTGGCCTCGAAGCGAGCATAAAATACATGTAGCTCGTCTGGTAGGCTCGCGTCACTGGGCAGCTCGCGGCTGGATATCCCTTTGAAGTCTGTAATAGTTTGCAAGCCCTGCCACATCCGACGAGCGTCAGAGCCGGTGTAGTAGGATTCAATCTTAGTCCTGTATTGACACTTTGCTTGTTTGATGGTTCATCTGAGGGCATAGCGGGATTTCTTATAAGTGTCCAGATTAGTGTGCCCCTCCTTGAAAGCGGCAGCTCTAGCCTTTAGCTCGATGCGGCTGTTGCCTGTAATCCATGGCTTCTGGTTGGGATATGTACGTACGGTCACTGTGGGGACGACATCGTCGATGCACTTATTGATGAAGCCGGTGACTGAGGTGGTATACTCCTCAATGCCATTGGATGAATCCCGGAACATATTCCAGTCTGTGCTAGCAAACAGTCCTGTAGCGTAGCATCCGCGTCATCTGACCACTTCCGTATTGAGCGAGTCACTGGTACTTCCTGCTTTAGTTTTTGCTTGTAAGCAGGAATCAGGAGGATAGAATTATGGTCAGATTTGCCAAATGGAGGGCGAGGGAGAGCTTTGTACGCGTCTCTGTGTGTGGATTAAAAGTGGTCTAGAGTTTTTTTTCCTCTGGTTGCACATGTAACATGCTGGTAGAAATTAGGTAAAACGGATTTAAGTTTGCCTGCATTATACAGCTCGTTGAGTGCGGTCTTAGTGCCAGGATCGGTTTGTGGTGGTAAATAGACAGCTACGAAAAATATAGATGAAAACTCTCTTGGTTGATAGTGGGTCTACAGTTTATCATGAGATACTCTACCTCAGGCGAGCAAAACCACGAGACTTCTTTAATATTAGACATCGCGCACCAGCTGTTATTGACAAATAGACACACACCCCTCCGCCCCTCGTCTTACCAGACGTAGCCGCTCTGTCCTGCTGATGCACGGAAAACCCAGCCAGCTCTATATTATCCGTGTCGTCGTTCAGCCACGACTCGGTGAAACATAAGATATTACAGTTTTTAATGTCCCGTTGGTAGGATAGTCTCGAATGGAGATCATCCAGTTTATTCTCCAGTGATTGCACGTTGGCCAATAGAACGGATTGTAGAGCCGGGTTACCCACTCGCCGACAAATTCTCACAAGGCACCCCGATCTCCGCCACCTGTATTTCCATCTTTTCTTCACGCGAATGACGGGGATTTGGGCCTGGTCTCAGAGAAACAGTATATCCTTCGCGTCAGACTCATTAAATAAAAAATCTTCGTCCAGTTCGAGGTGAGTAATCGCTGTTCTGATATCCAGAAGCTATTTTAGGTCATAAGAGACGGTAGCAGTAACTTTATGTACAAAATAAGTTACAAACAATGCAAAAAAACACACAAAATAGCAGAGTTGGTTAGGAGCCCGGAAAACGGCAGACATCTCTTCCTGTGCCATTACAGGTACACATCCGGACCCTCTGGATCCCTTTACAGTGGTGTCTGTCTGTGACTGGGACTGGGACGGTGTCTGGGACTGGGACGGTGTCTGGGACTGGGACGGTGTCTGGGACTGGGACGGTGTCTGGGACTGGGACGGTGTCTGGGACTGGGACGGTGTCTGTGTCTGGGACGGTGTCTGTGTCTGGGACGGTGTCTGGGACTGGGACGGTGTCTGGGACTGGGACGGTGTCTGGGACTGGGACGGTGTCTGGGACTGGGATGGTGTCTGTGTCTGGGACGGTGTCTGGGACTGTGTCTGGGACGGTGTCTGAGACTGGGACGGTGTCTGGGACTGGAACGGTGTCTGGGGCTGTGCCTGGGACTGTGTCTGGGACTGGGACTGTGTCTGGGACTGGGACGGTGTCTGGGACTGGGACGGTGTCTGGGACTGGGACGGTGTCTGGGACTGGGACGGTGTCTGGGACTGGGACGGTGTCTGGGACTGGGACGGTGTCTGGGACTGGGACGGTGTCTGGGACTGGGACGGTGTCTGGGACTGGGACGGTGTCTGGGACTGGGACTCAAATCAAATCAAATGTTATTTGTCACATGCTGTCTGTGACTGTGTCTGGGGACAGGGACTGTGTCTGGGACTGTGTCTGGGACTCAAATCAAATCAAATGTTATTTGTCACATGCTGTCTGTGACTGTGTCTGGGGACAGGGACTGTGTCTGGGACTGTGTCTGGGGACAGGGACTGTGCCTGGGACTGTGTCTGGGGACAGGGACTGTGTCTGGGACTGGGAATGTGTCTGGGACTGGGACTGTGTCTTGGACTGGGACTCTGTCTGGGGACTGGGACTGTGTCTTGGACTGGGACTCTGTCTGGGGACTGGGACTGTGTCTTCAACTGTGTCTTGAACTGGGACTGGGACTGTGTCTGGGGACAGGGACTGTGTCTGGGACTGGGACTCTGTCTGGGGACAGGGACTGTGTCTTGGACTGGGACTCTGTCTGGGACTGGGACTGTGTCTTGGACTGGGACTCTGTCTGGGGACTGGGACTGTGTCTTGAACTGTGTCTTGAACTGGGACTGGGACTGTGTCTGGGGAAAAAGGACTTGAAAGGAAGGAGGAGGAAGGGGGGAGGAGATTGAGTTACTTGGGCCTTTCTCCCCCCCCCTTTCCCCCTCTCCTCTCTCTTCCTCCCTCTGTCCCCCTCTCCCATCTCTCCCCCTCTCCTCTCACTTCCTCCCTCTGTCCCCCTCTCCCATCTCTCCCCCTCTCCTCTCTCTTCCTCCCTCCCCCCCATCTCTCCCCCTCCTCTCTCTTCCTCCCTCTGTCCCCCTCTCCCATCTCTCCCCCTCTCCTCTCTCTTCCTCCCTCCCCCCCATCTCCCCCCCTCCTCTCTCTTCCTCCCTCTGTCCCCCTCTCCCATCTCTCCCCCTCTCCTCTCTCTTCCTCCCTCTGTCCCCCTCTCCCATCTCTCCCCCTCTCCTCTCTCTTCCTCCCTCCCCCCCATCTCCCCCCCTCCTCTCTCTTCCTCCCTCTGTCCCCCTCTCCCATCTCTCCCCCTCTCCTCTCTCTTCCTCCCTCTGTCCCCCTCTCCCATCTCTCCCCCTCTCCTCTCTCTTCCTCCCTCCCCCCCATCTCTCCCCCTCCTCTCTCTTCCTCCCTCTGTCCCCCTCTCCCATCTCTCCCCCTCTCCTCTCTCTTCCTCCCTCTGTCCCCCTCTCCCATCTCTCCCCCTCTCCTCTCACTTCCTCCCTCTGTCCCCCTCTCCCATCTCTCCCCCTCTCCTCTCTCTTCCTCCCTCCCCCCCATCTCTCCCCCTCCTCTCTCTTCCTCCCTCCCCCCCATCTCCCCCTCTCCTCTCTCTTCCTCCCTCTGTCCCCCTCTCCCATCTCTCCCCCTCTCCTCTCACTTCCTCCCTCTGTCCCCCTCTCCCATCTCTCCCCCTCTCCTCTCTCTTCCTCCCTCCCCCCCATCTCTCCCCCTCCTCTCTCTTCCTCCCTCTGTCCCCCTCTCCCATCTCTCCCCCTCTCCTCTCTCTTCCTCCCTCCCCCCATCTCTCCCCCTCCTCTCTCTTCCTCCTTCTCCCCCCCTCTCCCATCTCTCCCCCTCTCCTCTCTCCTCCTCCTTCTGTCCCCCTCTCCCATCTCTCCCCCTCCTCTCTCTTCCTCCCATCACTCCCCCTCTCCACCTCCCTCCACCCCTTCACCCCCCCGTTTAGGATAGCTGTTACCATAGGCATCATTATCCCACGCCCACGAGCCAATAAGGGTAGGGACCTCATTCATATTGCAACACTGACCTTGTCAGAAAAGTTTTCCAAGGTTACTCACCGTACAAATAGAATCACAGAACATTGACTTGAATGTGGATTGCTGTTCTATGAATTCAATTTCTATGGCGAAAACACACCCTTGCAGAAAACTGGCAGAGCATTCAATGTATATGCTCAGACGTGACATTTTAAAAAGGTTAGAAGTTACATTTATTTCTGAAGTAACAGTAATTCACCTCAGTGGCTGTCAGGCTACTGTAAGGTCATGTGTTGTGTTGTTGGAAGTAGAACTACTGTCCAGGGTTGTGCTGCCTCAAGCGCCTTACATTTTCAGACATTCATTGGAGAAATAGGGTTTTTTACAGCTCCACGTCTAGTGCTTGCAGAGCAGTTTTAAATGTCTGATTTTATTGGTGGGGACGGGTCTTTGAGTTTCAAGGTTTATGAGGGGATACTCTCATGCTGTCTGACACAATGTTGAACACTCACGCTAAATGTTTTTGCTAAGTAGTTGGTAATCACTGCAGTATTAATTAGCGAAGAAAGCAGTATGTTTTCCATTTAAATATGGTGTTAGGTTGGGACTGATGATGGACAGCATAGCACACACACACACACACACACACACACACACACATACATAACACACACACACACACACACACACACACACATAACACACACACACACACATCCCTCTCTCTCTCTCTAACACATACAGCCCTGCATTAGATGAAGGAGCAGCAGACCTCGCAGAAGGATTAAATCCCTCTTGTTGGCGAATGATTGATGGGGAAGCACAATCAACCATAATTAACAGGAGAAAAACAAAGCAACAACACAGTGTGTGTGTGTGTGTATATGTGTGTATGTTTAGCTGGTGGTCTAGGATCGATGCACCTCATTACACATGTGCATCCCAGATTAGCTGAAATCAGTTCGGCCCAGTCATGTGACCGTACTAGCCACTGGGTACATGATTCATCATTGGCCAGAAAGTGTTGTAATGTCCGAAGAGAATCAACGGTTAATAATAATAAGCCATTTAGCAGACGCTTTTATCCAAAGCGACTTACAGTCATGTGTGCACATATTTTTTTGGTGTATGGGTGGTCCCGGGGATCGAACCCACTACCCTGGCGTTACAAGCGCCGTGCTCTACCAGCTGAGCTACAGAGGACCACGGTTAAGAAACGTATCAAGAAGTCGGAGCCTGAACAGTCCTACTAACTAGAGGATGGAGCGTCGTACCCAAAAAATATTCTGTGAACTAACACTGGCACTTTACTTTCCCCCTCACTAGCTCTGACTGTGGATAGCTACTTGATTGAGGAAAAATGTACTTACTATGACATGTGGTTGTCCCACCTAGCGATCTGAAGATGAATGCACTAACTATAAGTGGCTCTGGATAAGAGCATGTCAAATGTACATTTCCATGTTAGTCATTTAGCAGACGCTCTTATCCAGAACCACTTACATGAGCAATTAGGGTTAAGTGCTTAAGGGCACATCGACAGATTTTTTTCACCTAGTCGGCTCGGGGATTAGAACCAGCGACCTTTCGGTTACCGGCACAACGCTCTTACCCACTAAGCTACCTGCCGCCCCCCAAATGTAATACGATGACAATGATGTAGGCTGTGTAGCAGATAGCGGTTATGGTATGAAGGTTTGGCTTGGTTTCCGCCTGGTCACAGACAGCTGTTGTGTGTTGTGCACTGAAGTCCACAAGTGAAGGGAGAAGGTGAGAGAGGAGGAGAGCGCGTAGATGCAAGGAGGAATTTCACAACGAGCAAAGTTATGATATATAGTACGTGGCTGCTACGGAAGTGAACTGTGTGTGCGGGTGATCAGGGGTGTATTCATTCCGCCCGATTCTGTTCGCCAAACGTTTCCGAAAACGGAAACGTGGAGGGACCTACCTAAATTTGTCAAATAGAAGCTCTCGTTTTTAGCTGCAAAATGTAACGTTTTGTATCAATTTGGACTAATGATTACACCCTAGATCAGCTAGATGCAGGCAAGAGTGTGCAAGGCGGTGTTGAATGTGTCTCTGTCTGTCGCCTTGATTACTCCAATTTGTCTCTCGACCTGTGCACCTACATTATAAACTTTCGTTTGTAGGCATGGTTGGGTAGAATATAGGGCAAATTCAAGTATCATGTAGTAGCCTTAACCTATTGATGTTACATTGAACTGGGTGAATGGAATATGAATGAGAGTCATCCAACATGCTGTAATAGAAATAAGGCCATACTCATAAAAAAAATAATCGTCCTCCCTAATCTTGAATGGCACCGACTGCCACTGCAATGTAGCCTACCTCCCAAAACCCCAACCCCCTCTACCTTCCGACCCCCGACCCCCTCCACCTCTGACCCCCAACCTCCTCCACTCCTGGTTTAGGTTTTTTCTCTCTTCCTGGTTTAGGCCTTCTCTCTTCCTGGTTAGGGCTTCCCTCTCTTCCTGGTTTAGGCCTTCTCTCTCTTCCTGGTTTAGGCCTTCTCTCTTCCTGGTTTAGGCCTTCTCTCTTCCTGGTTTAGGCCTTCTCTCTTCCTGTTTTAGGCCTTCTCTCTTCCTGTTTTAGGCCTTCTCTCTTCCTGGTTTAGGCCTTCTCTCTTCCTGGTTTAGGCCTTCTCACTCTCTCTCTTTCTCCAACTGCTATGTTTTGTTTTATAAAGGCCTCTTGTGCAAACGTCCCCCATACCTGACTTCATTGTTAAATTACAGACATACGAGTCACCAGACCCCATCACAGGGATGTCTAACTCTGGAGATCCCTTCGGTCTCCACCGAGCTGGGAAGATCTGTGTTTACTTTCTTGCACCTTGTGGCGTGATCTCCAGAACTCTCTAAAGTGGATGTTTTAAGCTTTATTTTAGTGAGGAATGTGTTTGTTTTTCATGATCGTCTTGTTGTCTTAAATTGCTTGTACATTTTATGTTTTTATTGCGTTGGAATTGTAAATCATGTGAATTTCTATGATTGTGTGCAGGGCTCCCTTGTAAAAATAGACCTTGGTCTCAATGGGATTTCTTCCCTGTTTAAATACATTTAGATAAATACAATAATACATTCTTCAACGTTTCCACATCGTTTCCTCCCCTCTTTCCTTCTTTGTCTCTCCTCCTCTTCCCTGCCTTCTGCTTGGTGATGCTATGGGGCTAGCTACTGTCTCTCCTCCTCTTCCCTGTCTTCTGCTTGGTGATGCTATGGGGCTAGCTACTGTCTCTCCTCCTCTTCCCTGTCTTCTGCTTGGTGATGCTATGGGGCTAGCTACTGTCTCTCCTCCTCTTCCCTGTCTTCTGCTTGGTGATGCTATGGGGCTAGCTACTGTCTCTCCTCCTCTTCCCTGTCTTCTGCTTGGTGATGCTATGGGGCTAGCTACTGTCTCTCCTCCTCTTCCCTGTCTTCTGCTTGGTGATGCTATGGGGCTAGCTACTGTCTCTCCTCCTCTTCCCTGTCTTCTGCTTGGTGATGCTATGGGGCTAGCTACTGTCTCTCCTCCTCTTCCCTGTCTTCTGCTTGGTGATGCTATGGGACTAGCTACTGTCTCTCCTCCTCTTCCCTGTCTTCTGCTTGGTGATGCTATGGGGCTAGCTACTGTCTCTCCTCCTCTTCCCTGTCTTCTGCTTGGTGATGCTATGGGGCTAGCTACTGTCTCTCCTCCTCTTCCCTGTCTTCTGCTTGGTGATGCTATGGGGCTAGCTACTGTCTCTCCTCCTCTTCCCTGTCTTCTGCTTGGTGATGCTATGGGGCTAGCTACTGTCTCTCCTCCTCTTCCCTGTCTTCTGCTTGGTGATGCTATGGGGCTAGCTACTGTCTCTCCTCCTCTTCCCTGTCTTCTGCTTGGTGATGCTATGGGGCTAGCTAGTGTCTCTCCTCCTCTTCCCTGTCTTCTGCTTGGTGATGCTATGGGGCTAGCTACTGTCTCTGCTCCTCTTCCCTGTCTTCTGCTTGGTGATGCTACGGGGCTAGCTACTGTCTCTCCTCCTCTTCCCTGTCTTCTGCTTGGTGATGCTATGGGGCTAGCTACTGTCTCTCCTCCTCTTCCCTGTCTTCTGCTTGGTGATGCTATGGGGCTAGCTACTGTCTCTCCTCCTCTTCCCTGTCTTCTGCTTGGTGATGCTATGGGGCTAGCTACTGTCTCTGCTCCTCTTCCCTGCCTTCTGCTTGGTGATGCTATGGGGCTAGCTACTGTCTCTCCTCCTCTTCCCTGTCTTCTGCTTGGTGATGCTATGGGGCTAGCTACTGTCTCTCCTCCTCTTCCCTGTCTTCTGCTTGGTGATGCTATGGGGCTAGCTACTGTCTCTCCTCCTCTTCCCTGTCTTCTGCTTGGTGATGCTATGGGGCTAGCTACTGTCTCTCCTCCTCTTCCCTGTCTTCTGCTTGGTGATGCTATGGGGCTAGCTACTGTCTCTCCTCCTCTTCCCTGTCTTCTGCTTGGTGATGCTATGGGGCTAGCTACTGTCTCTCCTCCTCTTCCCTGTCTTCTGCTTGGTGATGCTATGGGGCTAGCTACTGTCTCTCCTCCTCTTCCCTGTCTTCTGCTTGGTGATGCTATGGGGCTAGCTACTGTCTCTCCTCCTCTTCCCTGTCTTCTGCTTGGTGATGCTATGGGGCTAGCTACTGTCTCTCCTCCTCTTCCCTGTCTTCTGCTTGGTGATGCTATGGGGCTAGCTACTGTCTCTCCTCCTCTTCCCTGTCTTCTGCTTGATGATGCTATGGGGCTAGCTACTGTCTCTCCTCCTCTTCCCTGTCTTCTGCTTGGTGATGCTATGGGGCTAGCTACTGTCTCTCCTCCTCTTCCCTGTCTTCTGCTTGGTGATGCTATGGGGCTAGCTACTGTCTCTCCTCCTCTTCCCTGTCTTCTGCTTGGTGATGCTATGGGGCTAGCTACTGTCTCTCCTCCTCTTCCCTGTCTTCTGCTTGGTGATGCTATGGGGCTAGCTACTGTCTCTCCTCCTCTTCCCTGTCTTCTGCTTGGTGATGCTATGGGGCTAGCTACTGTCTCTCCTCCTCTTCCCTGTCTTCTGCTTGGTGATGCTATGGGGCTAGCTACTGTCTCTCCTCCTCTTCCCTGTCTTCTGCTTGGTGATGCTATGGGGCTAGCTACTGTCTCTCCTCCTCTTCCCTGTCTTCTGCTTGGTGATGCTATGGGGCTAGCTACTGTCTCTCCTCCTCTTCCCTGTCTTCTGCTTGGTGATGCTATGGGGCTAGCTACTGTCTCTCCTCCTCTTCCCTGTCTTCTGCTTGGTGATGCTACGGGGCTAGCTACTGTCTCTCCTCCTCTTCCCTGTCTTCTGCTTGGTGATGCTACGGGGCTAGCTACTGTCTCTCCTCCTCTTCCCTGTCTTCTGCTTGGTGATGCTATGGGGCTAGCTACTGTCTCTCCTCCTCTTCCCTGTCTTCTGCTTGGTGATGCTATGGGGCTAGCTACTGTCTCTCCTCCTCTTCCCTGTCTTCTGCTTGGTGATGCTATGGGACTAGCTAGTGTCCCTAAGTGACAGCCCTTCCCTAATCCTCAAAGCCTGGGCTGCAGCAGCAGCATCGATTCTTTCTCTCTCTTCCTTCCTCCTCTGTCTCTCTCTTCCTCCTCCTCTTTCAACACCAAGGAATAAATACTCTAACGAGCCAAATTAAGCCCTGGATTAACGCTGACAGGGCGGGGCTTAACGAGCTAAAGAGCCTAAATTGTGCCCCGCCTTGTTTCTAAAGCTCAGCATGTCAGAGAAGCCAACAGCCAGGGAGACATGGCGCCTGCGTCCCAAATAGCACCCTATTCCTTTAATAGTGCACTACTTTTGACCAGGGGCCCATAGGGTGTACCAGACAGGGAAGTCTGGGGCCATATGGGATACATACATAAGGGGAACTTTCAAATTGTTTCCAAAATGCCGCCCTAATGTCAAAGATAAGGCTGATGGATCAATGGACTGGATACTGTAAGAGAGCTAAACGGGGTGGCCCTGCAGGTCAAACTTGAGGCTCAACCCCTAAACTAAGCAGTTGGGATTCTGTAGCAGACATCTGTAGTCCCGTGTAGCTCATTTGGTAGGGCATGGCGTTTTGCAACGCCAGGGTTGTGGGTTCGTTTCCCACGGGGGACCAGTATAGACTTGCTAAATGTAAAATCTGCTGTTTTCCTCTTGACTGATTAGATGAAGTCACTGTAGCAGACTGATGTTTTCCTCTTGACTGATGAGATGAAGTCACTGTAGCAGACTGATGTTCTCCTCTTCACTGATTAGATGAAGTCACTGTAGCAGACTGATGTTCTCCTCTTGACTGATTAGATTAAGTCACTGTAGCAGACTGATGTTCTCTTCACTGATTAGATGAAGTCACTGTAGCAGACTGATGTTCTCCTCTTCACTGATTAGATGAAGTCACTGTAGCAGACTGATGTTCTCCTCTTCACTGATTAGATGAAGTCACTGTAGCAGACTGATGTTCTCCTCTTGACTGATTAGATGAAGTCACTGTAGCAGACTGATGTTCTCCTCTTGACTGATTAGATGAAGTCACTGTAGCAGACTGATGTTCTCCTCTTGACTGATTAGATGAAGTCACTGTAGCAGACTGATGTTCTCCTCTTGACTGATGAGATGAAGTCACTGTAGCAGACTGATGTTCTCCTCTTCACTGATTAGATGAAGTCACTGTAGCAGACTGATGTTCTCCTCTTGACTGATTAGATGAAGTCACTGTAGCAGACTGATGTTTTCCTCTTCACTGATTAGATGAAGTCACTGTAGCAGACTGATGTTCTCCTCTTCACTGATTAGATGAAGTCACTGTAGCAGACTGATGTTCTCTTCACTGATTAGATGAAGTCACTGTAGCAGACTGATGTTCTCCTCTTCACTGATTAGATGAAGTCACTGTAGCAGACTGATGTTCTCCCCTTCACTGATTAGATGAAGTCACTGTAGCAGACTGATGTTCTCCTCTTCACTGATTAGATGAAGTCACTGTAGCAGACTGATGTTCTCCCCTTCACTGATTAGATGAAGTCACTGTAGCAGACTGATGTTCTCCTCTTCACTGATTAGATGAAATCAGGGACTGCATCCCAAATGGCACCCTATTCCCTATATAGTGCACTACTTTTGACCAGGGCCCATAGGTACACAGGAACTTACTGTACATCTGCCTTCTGGCTGGAAACGGCATAAGAGATGTTTCGAAACTACTTCCTGCGAATAAATAATCTGCCTCTACCTTCCGTTCTATTGGCCAACGGACAATCACTGGAGAACAAACTGGACGAGCTCCGTTCAAGACTATCCTATCAACGTGATCTGAAGAACTGCAATATCCTGTGTTTCTCGAAGTCGTGGCTGAACGCAGACATGGATAATATACAGTACCAGTCAAAAGTTTGGACACACCTACTCATTCAAGGGTTTTTCTTTATTTTTACAATTATTACATTGTAGAATAATAGTGCAGACATCAAAACTATGAAATAACACATATGGAATCATGTAGTAACCAAACAAGTGTTAAACAAATCAAAATATATTTTATATTTGAGATTCTTCAAATAGCCTTGATGACAGCTTTGCACACTCTTGGCATTCTCTCAATCAGCTTCACCTGGAATGCTTTTCCAACAGTCTTGAAGGAGTTCCCACATATGCTGAGCACTTTTCCTTCACTCTGCCGTCCGACTCATCCTAAACCATCTCAATTGAGTTGAGGTTGGGGGATTGTGGAGCCAGGTCATCTGATGCAGCACTCCATCACTCTCCTTCTTGGTCAAATAGCCCTTACACAGTCATTGTCCTGTTGCAATGCACCCCCACACCATAACACTTCCTCCTCCATGCTTTATGGTGGGAACAACAAATGCGGCGATCATCCGTTCACCCACACTGCGTCTCACAAAGACACAGCGGTTTGAACCAAAAATCTCAAATTTGGACTCCAGACCAAAGGACACATTTCCAACAGTCTAATGTCCATTGCTCGTGTTTCTTGGTCCAAGCAAGTCTCTTCTTCTTATTGGTGTACTTTTAGTAGTGGTTTCTTTGCAGCAATTCGACCATGAAGGCCTGATTCACACAGAACCCTCTGAACAGTTGATGTTGAGATGTGTATGTTACTTGAACTCTGTGAAGCATTTATTTGGGCTGCAATTTCTGAGGCTGGTAACTCTAATGAACTTATCCTCTGCAGCAGAGGTAACTCTGGGTCTTCCATTCCTGTGGCGGTCCTCATGAGAGCCAGTTTCATCATAGCACTGGTACTGTACATCTTAGCTGGTTTTACTATGCATTGGCAGGATCGAACGGCAGCCTCGGGTAAGCTGAAAGGGGGAGGCGTGTGTCTCTTTAAGTTCGCAATCCTTAATATTAAGAAAGTCTCGAGGTTCTGCTCGCTTGAGGTACCCCATGATAAGCTGTAGACCACACTATTTACCAAAAGAGTTTTCATCTATATTTTTCGTAGCTGTCTATTTACCACCACAAACCGATTCTGGCACTAAGACCTCACTCAACGAGCTGTATAGGGCCATATGCGAACAAGAAAATGCTAATCGAAAGGCGGCGCACCTAGTGGCCGGTGATTTGAATGCATGGAAACTGAAATCCGTTTTACCTGTGCAACTAGAAGAGACAAAACTCTAGATCACCTTTACTCCACACACAGAAACACATGCAAAGCTCTCCCTCACCCACCATTTGGAAAATCTGACCATAACTCTATCCTCCTGATTCCTGCTTACAAGCACAAACTCAAACAGGAACAGGAAGTACCAGTGATGCGGTCAAAACGTAAGTGGTCCGATGAAGCTACGCTACAGGACTGTTTCGCTAGCGCAGACTGGAATGTGTTCCGGCATTGAGGAGTTCACCACATCAGTCACCGGCTTCATTAATAAGTGCATCGACGATGTCGTCCCCACAGTGACCGTACGTACATATCCCAACCAGAAGCCATGGATTACAGGCAACATCCTCACTTAGCTAAATGCGGGACACTAATCCGGACGCTTAAAATAAATTCCGTTACGACTTCTGAGGAGCCATCAACCAGGCAAAGCGTCAATACAGGACTAAAATCGAATCCTACCACTCCGGCTCGGCCGCTCGTCGGATGTGGCAGGGCTTGCAAAATATCACGGATTACAAAGGGAAACCCAGCTGCGAATTGCCCAGTGACACGAGCCTACCAGACAAGCTAAATGTCTCTATGCTCACTTCGAGGCAAGCAACACTGAACCATGCATGAGAGCACCAGCTGTTCTGGACGATTGTGTGATCACGCTCTCTGTAACCGATGTGAGTAAGACCTTTAAACAGGTCAACATTCACAAGGCCGCGGGGCCAGACGGATTACCAGGACGTGTACTCAGAGCATGCGCTGACCAGCTGGCAAGTTTCTTCACTGACATTTTCAACCTCTCCCTGACCCAGTCTGTAATACCTACATGTTTGAAGCAGACCATCATAGTCCTCTTCCCCACAAGGAGTGCTGAAAATATTTGGCATGGGCCCTCAAAAAGTTATACAGCTGCACCGTTGAGAACATCTTGACTGGCTGCATTACCGCTTGGTATGGCAACTGCTTGGCATCCGACCGCAAGGCGTTACAGAGGGTATTGCGTACGGCCCAGTACATCACTGGGGCCAAGATTCCTGCCATCCAGGACCTCTATACCAGGTGGTGTCAGAGAAAGGCCCTAAATATTGTCAAAGACTCCAGCCACCCAAGTCATAGACTGTTCTCTCTGCTACCGCACGGTAAGCGGTACCGATGCACCAAGTCTGGAACCAACAGGACCCTGAACAGCTTCTACCCCCAAGCCAGAAGACTGCTAAATAGTTAGTTAAATAGTTAACCAAATAGCTACCCGGACTATCTTCACTGACCCTTTTTGCACTAACAATTTTTTGACTCATCACATACGCTGCTGCTACTGTTTATTATCTATCCTGTTGCCTAGTCACTTTTTTCAGTACTGGTACGTCCTGTATATAGCCAAGTTATCGTTACTCATTGTGTATCTATTATTACTTTTATTATTTCTCTATTGTCTTTCTCTCTGTATTGTTTTGGGAAGGGCCTGTAAGTAAACATTACACTGTTAGTTTTTTACACCTGTTGTTTTACGAAGCATGTGACGAATAACATTTGATTTGATTTGATTTGAAAAGTGACCAAATCCAGGTCATACAGTAGCTCTCTAACATGTGCGTTAACTCAGATAGTACAGTCTGCATCCCAAATGGCACCCTGTTTCCTATATAGTGCACTACTTTAGACCAGAGAATGGCACCCTATTCCCTGTATAGTGCACTACTTTAGACCAGAGAATGGCACCCTATTCCCTATATAGTGCACTACTTTAGACCAGAGAATGGCACCCTATTCCCTATATAGTGCACTACTTTAGACCAGAGAATGGCACCCTATTCCCTATATAGTGCACTACTTTAGACCAGAGAATGACACCCTATTCCCTATATAGTGCACTACTTTAGACCAGAGAATGGCACCCTATTCCCTATATAGTGCACTACTTTAGACCAGAGAATGGTACCCTATTCCCTATATAGTGCACTACTTTAGACCAGAGAATGGCACCCTGTTTCCTACATAGTGCACTGCTTTTGACCGCGGCCCATAGGGAATAGGGTACCATTTGGGATGCAACCAGTGAGTGTGTCATTTCATTAATATTCATGGGAACTGTGACTTTAAATAAATAAATAAACCCTGGACAGGGTAAGCCTTAAAATTGCAATCATCCCCAGTCCCAGACAGCATGCCTGTGATCAGTGCAGAGGAGGAGGATTTGAGTGTTGTGCGGCTGAGGGGGAAGGATTTGAGTGTTGTGCGGCTGAGGGGGGGGGTTTGAGTGTTGTGCGGCTGAGTGGGAAATATTTGAGTGTCACGTGGATGAGTCCTCTACCCTGAAAATTGCCTCCAGGCTCTTCAACTGACTTCCTCCTTGACCTGCCCTGAGCAGAGAACTGTTCTAGACTTACTGACTGGAGACACAACAGAGAACTGTTCTAGACTTACTGACTGGAGACACAACAGAGTTGTTCTAGAATTACTGACTGGAGACACTACCGAGTTGTTGGAGGGGTGAGGGATGGAGAGAGACAGAGAGAGAGAGAGAGAGAGAGAGAGAGAGGTTGTCAGCTTTGGATAGAGGGATGGAGGAGGGATAGAGGGATGGAGGGATTGAGTTAAGGGATGAAGGATTAAGGGTGGGGTCAGCGATCTTCATCATCCTGAGGTTGTGTTGCTACTAGCGACCAGGCAGCTCCATGGAAACAGCAAGGTGTGGATTAGGGAAGTAAGGATGGTGGGATGGAAGGAGGGAGGGATGGAGTGTGGGGTTGGTCAACTTCCTTTTGCCAAGGGTGTCCTGAGGTTGTGTTGCTGCTAGCGACCAGCTCCATGGAGACAGCAAGGCAAGGTGTGGATTAGGGAAGTAAGGACGACGGGATGGAAGGAGGGAGGGATGGAGTGTGGGGTTGGTCAACTTCCTTTTGCCAAGGGTGTCCTGAGGTTGTGTTGCTGCTAGCGACCAGCTCCATGGAGACAGCAAGGCAAGGCGTGGATTAGGGAAGTCGGTGGAGTGTTGCTGCTAGCGACCAGCTCCATGGAGACAGCAAGGCAAGGCGTGGATTAGAGAAGTCGGTAGAGTGTGGCTGCAGCTTTCCAGCTTCATTTGCTGCTCCAGCTATTTACATTTTACATTTTAGTCATTTAGCAGACGCTCTTATCCAGAGCAACTTACAGTTAGTGAATACATATTTTTTTATACTGGCCCCCCGTGGGAATCGAACCCACAACCCTGGCGTTGCAAACGCCATGCTCTATCAACTGAGCTACATCCTTGCCGGCCATTCCCTCCCCTACCCTGGACGATGCTGGGCCAATTGTGCGCCACCCCATGGGTCTCCCGGTCGCGACAGAGCCTGGATTCGAACCAGGATCTCTAGTGGCACAGCTAGCACTGCGACGCAGTGCCTTAGACCACTGCAGTGCCGTAGCTCAGCTGGTAGAGCACGGCGCTTGTAACGCCAAGGTAGTGGGTTCGATCCCCGGGACCACCCATACACAAAAAAAATGTATGCACGCATGACTGTAAGTCGCTTTGGATAAAAGCGTCTGCTAAATGGCATATTATTATTAATGTCTCTGCTTAATTGCCTGGAGTTATGCAAAGGAACAAGGAAATGACAGGTTTCTGAAATTAAACAAGACCCTTCTTAACTGTACCCTGTCATTGTGTTAGATAAAAAACAATTTAGCATTTAAATAGAAACATTTCCCTTAGCACGGTATGGAAATGTGATGGCTACATTCTTTTGAAGTCGGATTAGTGTGTTTTATTTCTCAGTAGAGTATTGTTAATAATTAAATACATAAAATACATACATTTGTGTTGTACCCTAAATGCCAACATACTGTATTTATACCATAGAGATACATTAAATGTACTATGTTCTATTAAATTGTATGAGATGCACCAACGACTCCCAATGAAGGTAAACTGTATAAAGGTGATTGTTAACGCTGAAATGGCTCCTCTTAGAGATTAGTAACGCTGCTTGGATTGGTGGCTTTGCATCAAGCCACTAGGCCTAGATAATACAGTGTGCACTACTTAGTGCACTACTTTTGACCAGGGCCTTATGGGTCCTGCTACATAGGGGACAGGCTACCATTCCAGGTCTGTCTACCTCTCTCCTCTCTAAGCTTAATAAATACATAACCTTTCTGTTATCTCTCTCTCTCTCTCTCTCTCTCTCTCTCTCTCTCTCTCTCTCTCTCTCTCTCTCTCTCTCTCTCTCTCTCTCTCTCTCTCTCTCTCTCTCTCTCTCTCTCTCTCTCTCTCTCTCTCTCTCTCTCTCTCTCTCTCTCTCTCTCTCTCTCTCTTTCAGTCAGAATCACTATGGATTTTATGCTAACTACATCATTCAGTAACTCATTTTATGACGTTTCATCTTGATGAATTGGTCAAATGAATACGGTTTTGGACCCGGTGGTATTTACAGAAGTATGATTTAATAATATTATTCTAACCTTAATGAACATGGATCAGACATTTCAGAAAATGAAATGACTGACAATGAATTATATATAATTCTACAGATGACAGAGAATTGGATTCTTTATTTCCGTAGATGATGTCAAAATGTTTAATCCTCCTTACCATGGAGGATGGTATATACAACTAATGCCAGTGACAATGATTGTGGAAAACCATAAGAGATAAATTGAGGAATGAAATAAAAATGTCATTTCCCTGCATCCCCATGATATCTCTGCAGTGTGTTTAGAGTTATAATGGTTTTGTTAATCAACTCATTTCTGCTACTCTATATGTGCTGGAGGATAATCCCCCATTTTTTTCTGCTCCTGAGATTTTTCCTCGCCTGCTGAAAATAGATGCAACTCCGTTCCTTCTCTCTCTCTCTCTCTCTCTCTCATTCTAACTGCCTTTTTCCCAAAATGGAGGGAGGATTCTGCCACCTCTCCTGTACATGGAGTTCAGTGGATGGGTACGTCCCAAATGGCACCCTATACCCTTTATAGTGTACTACTTTTGACCAGGGCCCATAGGTCTCTGCATTATAAAGGGAATAGGGTGCCATTTGGGATGCAGACGATGACTCACCCTATCCCCTGAATCCAATCGGTGAAAGCTTTTTGGTGGGTGAGAGGATTTCTGGGTATAAGCTACTCCTACACTCTTATAAAAAAAAGGGTTATTCGGCTGTCCCCACAGAATAACCCTTTTTGGTTCCAGGTAGAACACCTTTTGATTCCAGGTAGAACACCTTTTGGTTCCAGGTAGAACACCTTTTGGTTCCAGGTAGAACACCTTTTGGTTCCAGGTAGAACCCTTTTGGGTTCCATGTAGAACCCTCTTCCACAGTAGATTTAGACATTCTAGTAGAACAGGGAAGTATCTTAGCCCACTCAGAACCAACTGCCACAGTAGATTTCACACCACATCGTGGCATACGACTGTACAGTGCATTCGGAAAGTATTCAGACCCGTTGACTTTTTCCACATTTCGTTACGTTACAGCCTTATTCTAAAATTGATTAAATTGTTTTTTCCCCCTCATCAATCTACACACAATACTTCATAAAGACAAAGCAAAAAACTGGTTTTTAGAAATTGTTGCTAATTTATAAATAAATAAAACACGGAAATCACATTTAACACAAAATATCACATTTACATAAGTATTCAGACCCTTTACTCAGTACTTTGTTGAAGCGCCTTTGGCAGCGATTATAGCCTCAAGTCTTCTTGGGTATGACGTTATAATCTGTATTTGGGGAGTTTCTCCCATTCTTCTCTGCAGATCCTCACAAGCTCTGTCAGGTTGGATGGGGAGCGTCGCTGCACAGCTATCTTCAGGACTCTCCAGAGATGTTCGATCGGGTTTAAGTCCGGGCTCTGGCTGGGCCACTCAAGGACATTCACAGACTTGTCCCGAAGCCACTCCTGCGTTGTCTTGGCTGTGTGCTTAGGGTCGTTGTCCTGTTGGAAGGTGAACCTTCGGCCCCCAGTCTGAGATCCTGAGCGCTCTGGAGCAGGTTTTCATCAAGGATCTCTCTGTTCTTTGCTCCGTTCATCTTTGCCTCGATCCTGACTAGTCTCCCAGTCCATGCCACTGAAAAACATCCCCACAGAATGATGCTGCCACCACCATGCTTCACCGTAGGGATGGTGCCAGGTTTCCTCCAGACATGACGCTTGGCATTCAGGCCAAAGAGTTCAATCTTGGTTTCATCAGACCAGAGAATCTTGTTTCTCATGGTCTGAGAGTCTTTATGTGCCTTTTGGCAAACTCCAAGCGAGCTGTCATGTGCCTTTTACTGAGGAGTGGCTTCCGTCTGGCCACTCTACCATAAAGGCCTGATTGGTGGAGTGCTGCAGAGATGGTTGTCCTTCTGGAAGGTTCTCCCATCTCCACAGAGGAACTCTGGAGCTCTGTCAGAGTGACCATCGGGTTCTTGGTCACCTCCCTGACCAAGGCCCTTCTCCCCCGATTGCTCAGTTTGGCCGGGCAGCCAGCTCTAGGAAGAGTCTTGGTGGTTCCAAACTTCTTCCATTTAAGAATGATGGAGGCCATTGTGTTCTTGGGGACCTTCAATGCTGCAGAAATTATTTGGTACCCTTCCCCAGATCTGTGCCTCGACACAATTCGACACAATTCTGTCTCGGAGCTCTACGGACAATTCCTGGAAAATTCGTGGAAAAGTCAAAGGGGCTAAATACTTTCCGAAATCACTGTTAATGACCCCCTCTCCGGTTTATTGGCTCACACACATTCTACTGAGATATTTCACACGCTTTCCATTATGTGAAATATACTGAAGAGAGACTTACAGTAGTGAGTCATTTAGCAGACGCTCTTATCCAGAGAGACTTACAGTTAGTGAGTCATTTAGCAGACGCTCTTATCCAGAGAGACTTACAGTAGTGAGTCATTTAGCAGACGCTCTTATCCAGAGAGACTTACATGAGCAAGTAGGGTTGAGTGCCTTGCTCAAGGGCACATCTGGAACCAGCGACCCATGGTGAAGTAACATTCTGTCTCACACCTTTATTCGGAGAGGGGTGCGGCCGTCCTAGAGGGATGACGTTGTGTATTGTAGGAGAGTTCAGGCATTATATGATGACCGTGTGATATACAATATGTACAATATAATGTCTTATTAGGAACCAAGAAAATCAAGAAAATAACCAATGACCTTCAAGACCTCAAACATCTTGTTAGGTAAAACACACTCTGTGATTGGGGTGATTTGAAGGAGTCGGGCGCAGGAGGGTAAATCACAGAATAACAGGATTAATTCCCGGAATACAGAGTTACGCAGTAAATGCGTCAAAACAGTCCAGTGAGCAAAACAGGCGCACTGGAACCAACAAGGCACACAGGGAAAATAACCTGGCTATACAAAATACAAGGAGCTCAACCGAGCTTCACTCTCCTCACAATAAACAATCACACACAAAGACAAGGGGGGGCAGAGGGAATACTTATACAGATACTGATGAGGGGGATATGAACCAGGTGTGTGTAATAAACAAGACAAAACCAATGGAATGATGAGATGAGGAGCGGCAGTGGCTAGAAGGCCGGTGACGACGAACGCCGAAGCCCGCCTGAACAAGGAGAGGAGGCAGCTTCGGAGGAAGTCGTGACAACCTCAAACATACTGTTAGGTAAAAGACACTCTGTGGATACTTTACTGCCAGCACAGACACAACCACACACACACATACACACACGCCCACAATCGCCAGGGATCAACACCCCAACCAGGGATCAACACCCCAACCAGGGATCAACACCACAACCAGGGATCAACACCCCAACCAGGGATCAACACCCCAACCAGGGATCAACACCCCAACCAGGGATCAACACCCCAACCAGGGATCAACACCACAACCAGGGATCAACACCACAACCAGGGATCAACACCCCAACCAGGGATCAACACCCCAACCAGGGATCAACACCACAACCAGGGATCAACACCCCAACCAGGGATCAACACCACAACCAGGGATCAACACCACAACCAGGGATCAACACCCCAACCAGGGATCAACACCCCAACCAGGGATCAACACCACAACCAGGGATCAACACCACAACCAGGGATCAACACCACAACCAGGGATCAACACCACAACCAGGGATCAATACCACAACCAGGGATCAATACCACAACCAGGGATCAACACCCCAACCAGAGATCAACACCACAACCAGAGATCAACACCACAACCAGGGATCAACACCACAACCAGGGATCAACACCACAACCAGGGATCAACACCACAGCTTTCTCTACAGCTAGAGCAGACAGGATAGACAGCCTGGACTCAGCTCTCTACTGTGTAGCCTACAATCAGACAGGACAGACAGCCTGGACTCAGCTCTCTACTGTGTAGCCTACAATCAGACAGGATAGACAGCCTGGACTCAGCTCTCTACTGTGTAGCCTACAATCAGACAGGACAGACAGCCTGGACTCAGCTCTCTAATGGGTAGCCTACAATCAGACAGGACAGACAGCCTGGACTCAGCTCTCTACTGTGTAGCCTACAATCAGACAGGATAGACAGCCTGGACTCAGCTCTCTACTGTGTAGCCTACAATCAGACAGGACAGACAGCCTGGACTCAGCTCTCTACTGTGTAGCCTACAATCAGACAGGATAGACAGCCTGGACTCAGCTCTCTACTGGGTAGCCTACAATCAGACAGGAAAGACTGCCTGGACTCATCAGACAAAGCCAGGATATGACACCACTGCTCTCTCTCTCTCTCCAGCCTCTCCTCTCCTCTCTACATTCCACCAAAGCCAGGGTAGACCACTGCTCTCTCTCTCCTCTCCTCTCCTCTCCTCTCCTCTCCTCTCCTCTCCTCTCCTCTCCTCTCCTCTCCTCTCCTCTCCTCTCCTCTCCTCTCCTCTCCTCTCCTCTCCTCTCCTCTCCTCTCCTCTCCTCTCCTCTCCTCTCCTCTCTACAGTCCACCAAAGCCAGGGTAGACACCACATCTTTCTCTCCAGCCAGACACAGCAGGTGCTGCTTGATGAGTCACCGCCTCCTGCCTCCAACCCCTCCAGTGGACATGTCCACTTCCTGTGAGAGTGAAACGGGCTCGGCCCATTGGATTATTACAGCCCTGGCTGGACAGCTCTCTTGGTGGACAATACGTTTTCCCTTGGCCTGATCCATGTTCTGTGATTGCCTTTAGGGGGAGGGGTAGTTTAGCTGAGTTGTTGGAATAGCTCTGTGCAGTTTGAACAGGGCAGCAGATGGGAAATGGAGAATACACTCCGTATAGGGGTGACAGGTACGCACTGGCTATAAGGCAATTCTGGCAAATGCCAGATGGGCTAGTTTATTTTTACCCCCCCAAAAAAACAACAAATGGACAGAAAATGATTGGAACTAATAATGGAACTAATAATGGGGACGTTGAGGAACAATTAATGAGCCGATACAGGTATCTCGAGAAGATAAAATGGGCCGGTGTGTCAGAAATGCCGGGGCCGATTTCTGGTCCCAGTCCGTCCCTGAGTGGTGGAGATGGGAGATGAGATAGAGGTGGTGATCACTGTGGGTGGTCCCTGCTCCCATGGAATCACCTTCGCTGCTCAGGGTCAAAGTCCTTCACTGGTTGGACAACACATAGTCCATCCCATGAGAGGTCAGAACCCATGGCAAACACACTCAAACTGTAGAGGTCCACAAATACACTCAGGTCACCTGACTCTGTCAGAAGAGGGATCGTTTGATTGAGAGGCCAATCTCGGAAGAAACACACACACTTGTACGCTCGCACACACGCTGACAATCGCTAGCACACACACAAACACGCACACACACACACACACACACAAACACGCACACACACACACTCCATTTATAGAAACCAGTTTCTCTCTTCATCCACGAATCCATCTGAACCACATGACTCAGAACACCTTCACACCAGACAGACCAGCCAAACTGCCACTCAGATCACCTGAAAGCAGATATACTGACAGGTGTGGAGGGGACCTGGTCTGAAAGCAGAGATACTGAGAGGTGTGGAGGGAACCTGGTCTGAGAGCAGAGATACTGAGAGGTGTGGAGGGGACCTGGTCTGAGAGCAGAGATACTGAGAGGTGTGGAGGGGACCTGGTCTGAGAGCAGAGATACTGAGAGGTGTGGAGGGGACCTGGTCTGAGAGCAGAGATACTGAGAGGTGTGGAGGGGACCTGGTCTGAAAGCAGAGATACTGAGAGGTGTGGAGGGGACCTGGTCTGAAAGCAGAGATACTGAGAGGTGTGGAGGGGACCTGGTCTGAAAGCAGAGATACTGAGAGGTGTGGAGGGGACCTGGACTGAGAGCAGAGATACTGAGAGGTGTGGAGGGAACCTGGACTGAAAGCAGAGATACTGAGAGGTGTGGAGGGGACCTGGTCTGAAAGCAGAGATACTGAGAGGTGTGGAGGGAACCTGGACTGAAAGCAGAGATACTGAGAGGTGTGGAGGGGACCTGGACTGAAAGCAGAGATACTGAGAGGTGTGGAGGGGACCTGGTCTGAGAGCAGAGATACTGAGAGGTGTGGAGGGGACCTGGTCTGAAAGCAGAGATACTGAGAGGTGTGGAGGGAACCTGGACTGAAAGCAGAGATACTGAGAGGTGTGGAGGGAACCTGGTCTGAAAGCAGAGATACTGAGAGGTGTGGAGGGGACCTGGTCTGAGAGCAGAGATACCGAGAGGGGCTCAGCACGCTATACACTGACTGTCAGTATTGTGTCATAGTCTGTATCCCAAATAGTGCACTACTTTTGACCAGAGCCATAGGGTAGTGCACTACAGGGAATGTGGTGCCATTTGGGACACAAAAATCAGTGGTGTCTGTAATATGTTGACGTAGAAAGGCAGTGTTAGGTATCCCCTCTAACCACTGTACCCCATGTTGTCTACCTTATGGCAGTGTTAGGTATCTCCTCTAACCACTGTACCCCATGTTGTCTACCTTATGGCAGTGTTAGGTATCTCCTCTAACCACTGTACCCCATGTTGTCTACCTTATGGCAGTGTTAGGTATCCCCTCTAACCACTGTACCCCATGTTGTCTACCTTATGGCAGTGTTAGGTATCCCCTCTAACCACTGTACCCCCATGTTGTCTACCTTATGGCAGTGTTAGGTATCTCCTCTAACCACTGTACCCCATGTTGTCTACCTTATGGCAGTGTTAGGTATCCCCTCTAACCACTGTACCCCATGTTGTCTACCTTATGGCAGTGTTAGGTATCTCCTCTAACCGCTGTACCCCATGTTGTCTACCTTATGGCAGTGTTAGGTATCTCCTCTAACCACTGTACCCCATGTTGTCTACCTTATGGCAGTGTTAGGTATCTCCTCTAACCACTGTACCCCATGTTGTCTACCTTATGGCAGTGTTAGGTATCTCCTCTAACCACTGTACCCCATGTTGTCTACCTTATGGCAGTGTTAGGTATCTCCTCTAACCACTGTACCCCAGGTTGTCTACCTAATGGCAGTGTTAGGTATCTCCTCTAACCACTGTACCCCCATGTTGTCTACCTTATGGCAGTGTTAGGTATCTCCTCTAACCACTGTACACCATGTTGTCTACCTTATGGCAGTGTTAGGTATCTCCTCTAACCACTGTACCCCATGTTGTCTACCTTATGGCAGTGTTAGGTATCTCCTCTAACCACTGTACCCCCATGTTGTCTACCTTATGGCAGTGTTAGGTATCTCCTCTAACCACTGTACCCCATGTTGTCTTCCTTATGGCAGTGTTAGGTATCTCCTCTAACCACTGTACCCCATGTTGTCTACCTTATGGCAGTGTTAGGTATCTCCTCTAACCACTGTACACCATGTTGTCTACCTTATGGCAGTGTTAGGTATCTCCTCTAACCACTGTACCCCATGTTGTCTACCTTATGGCAGTGTTAGGTATCTCCTCTAACCACTGTACCCCATGTTGTCTACCTTATGGCAGTGTTAGGTATCTCCTCTAACCACTGTACACCATGTTGTCTACCTTATGGCAGTGTTAGGTATCTCCTCTAACCACTGTACCCCATGTTGTCTACCTTATGGCAGTGTTAGGTATCTCCTCTAACCACTGTTCCCCAGGTTGTCTACCTTATGGCAGTGTTAGGTATCTCCTCTAACCACTGTACCCCAGGTTGTCTACCTTATGGCAGTGTTAGGTATCTCCTCTAACCACTGTACCCCATGTTGTCTACCTTATGGCAGTGTTAGGTATCTCCTCTAACCACTGTACACCAGGTTGTCTACCTTATGGCAGTGTTAGGTATCTCCTCTAACCACTGTACCCCATGTTGTCTACCTTATGGCAGTGTCAGGTATCTCCTCTAACCACTGTACCCCATGTTGTCTACCTTATGGCAGTGTCAGGTATCTCCTCTAACCACTGTACCCCATGTTGTCTACCTTATGGCAGTGTCAGGTATCTCCTCTAACCACTGTACCCCATGTTGTCTACCTTATGGCAGTGTCAGGTATCTCCTCTAACCACTGTACCCCATGTTGTCTACCTTATGGCAGTGTTAGGTATCTCCTCTAACCGCTGTACCCCATGTTGTCTACCTTATGGCAGTGTCAGGTATCTCCTCTAACCACTGTACCCCATGTTGTCTACCTAATGGCAGTGTCAGGTATCTCCTCTAACCACTGTACCCCATGTTGTCTACCTAATGGCAGTGTAAGGTATCTCCTCTAACCACTGTACACCATGTTGTCTACCTTATGGCAGTGTTAGGTATCTCCTCTAACCACTGTACCCCATGTTGTCTACCTTATGGCAGTGTTAGGTATCTCCTCTAACCGCTGTACCCCATGTTGTCTACCTTATGGCAGTGTTAGGTATCTCCTCTAACCGCTGTACCCCATGTTGTCTACCTTATGGCAGTGTTAGGTATCTCCTCTAACCACTGTACCCCATGTTGTCTACCTTATGGCAGTGTTAGGTATCTCCTCTAACCACTGTACCCCATGTTGTCTACCTTATGGCAGTGTTAGGTATCTCCTCTAACCACTGTACCCCATGTTGTCTACCTTATGGCAGTGTTAGGTATCTCCTCTAACCACTGTACCCCAAGTTGTCTACCTAATGGCAGTGTTAGGTATCTCCTCTAACCACTGTACCCCCATGTTGTCTACCTTATGGCAGTGTTAGGTATCTCCTCTAACCACTGTACACCATGTTGTCTACCTTATGGCAGTGTTAGGTATCTCCTCTAACCACTGTACCCCATGTTGTCTACCTTATGGCAGTGTTAGGTATCTCCTCTAACCACTGTACCCCCATGTTGTCTACCTTATGGCAGTGTTAGGTATCTCCTCTAACCACTGTACCCCATGTTGTCTTCCTTATGGCAGTGTTAGGTATCTCCTCTAACCACTGTACCCCATGTTGTCTACCTTATGGCAGTGTTAGGTATCTCCTCTAACCACTGTACACCATGTTGTCTACCTTATGGCAGTGTTAGGTATCTCCTCTAACCACTGTACCCCATGTTGTCTACCTTATGGCAGTGTTAGGTATCTCCTCTAACCACTGTACCCCATGTTGTCTACCTTATGGCAGTGTTAGGTATCTCCTCTAACCACTGTACACCATGTTGTCTACCTTATGGCAGTGTTAGGTATCTCCTCTAACCACTGTACCCCATGTTGTCTACCTTATGGCAGTGTTAGGTATCTCCTCTAACCACTGTTCCCCAGGTTGTCTACCTTATGGCAGTGTTAGGTATCTCCTCTAACCACTGTACCCCAGGTTGTCTACCTTATGGCAGTGTTAGGTATCTCCTCTAACCACTGTACCCCATGTTGTCTACCTTATGGCAGTGTTAGGTATCTCCCGTAACCACTGTACACCAGGTTGTCTACCTTATGGCAGTGTTAGGTATCTCCTCTAACCACTGTACCCCATGTTGTCTACCTTATGGCAGTGTTAGGTATCTCCTCTAACCGCTGTACCCCATGTTGTCTACCTTATGGCAGTGTTAGGTATCTCCTCTAACCACTGTACCCCATGTTGTCTACCTTATGGCAGTGTTAGGTATCTCCTCTAACCACTGTACCCCATGTTGTCTACCTTATGGCAGTGTTAGGTATCTCCTCTAACCACTGTACCCCATGTTGTCTACCTTATGGCAGTGTTAGGTATCTCCTCTAACCACTGTACCCCCATGTTGTCTACCTTATGGCAGTGTTAGGTATCTCCTCTAACCACTGTACCCCATGTTGTCTACCTTATGGCAGTGTTGGGTATCTTCTCTAACCACTGTACCCCATGTTGTCTACCTAATGGCAGTGTTAGGTATCTCCTCTAACCACTGTACCCCATGTTGTCTACCTTATGGCAGTGTTAGGTATCTCCTCTAACCACTGTACCCCATGTTGTCTACCTTATGGCAGTGTTAGGTATCCTCTCTAACCACTGTACCCCATGTTGTCTACCTTATGGCAGTGTTAGGTATCTCCTCTAACCACTGTACCCCATGTTGTCTACCTTATGGCAGTGTTAGGTATCTCCTCTAACCACTGTACCCCAGGTTGTCTACCTTATGGCAGTGTTAGGTATCCTCTCTAACCACTGTACCCCATGTTGTCTACCTTATGGCAGTGTTAGGTATCTCCTCTAACCACTGTACCCCATGTTGTCTACCTTATGGCAGTGTTAGGTATCTCCTCTAACCACTGTACCCCATGTTGTCTACCTTATGGCAGTGTTAGGTATCTCCTCTAACCACTGTACCCCATGTTGTCTACCTTATGGCAGTGTTAGGTATCTCCTCTAACCACTGTAGTCTCAGAAATCTGGGTGGGCCAATTTTATTATAATATTTTTTTAAAAACATATTTTGCCATGGGACAAAGAGAAAAAGGTGCAGTTTTATAGCTAATCTCATGCTTTTCTACTAATGTTGCCATGAGTCTGAGATAAAATGAAGCTTTTTGAAAGCTAATTAAATCTAAAATATAGGTGTGTTCACTGTGATTAAGGAACTGGTTGATGAGCTGTCTTGTTTGATAAATGAACAAATCAAGTAGGCAGTGACATGGTACATATAACCATAGAAGCACAGTGACATGGTGCATATAACCATAGAAGCACAGTGACATGGTGCATATAACCATAGAAGCACAGTGACATGGTACATATAACCATAGAAGCACAGTGACATGGTACATATAACCATAGAAGCACAGTGACATGGTGCATATAGCCATAGAAGCACAGTGACATGGTGCATATAACCATAGAAGCACAGTGACATGGTGCATATAACCATAGAAGCACAGTGACATGGTACATATAACCATAGAAGCACAGTGACATGGTACATATAACCATAGAAGCACAGTGACATGGTGCATATAGCCATAGAAGCACAGTGACATGGTGCATATAACCATAGAAGCACAGTGACATGGTGCATATAACCATAGAAGCACAGTGACATGGTACATATAACCATAGAAGCACAGTGACATGGTACATATAACCATAGAAGCACAGTGACATGGTACATATAACCATAGAAGCACAGTGACATGGTACATATAACCATAGAAGCACAGTGACATGGTACATATAACCATAGAAGCACAGTGACATGGTACATATAACCATAGAAGCACAGTGACATGGTGCATATAGCCATAGAAGCACAGTGACATGGTGCATATAACCATAGAAGCACAGTGACATGGTGCATATAACCATAGAAGCACAGTGACATGGTACATATAACCATAGAAGCACAGTGACATGGTGCATATAACCATAGAAGCACAGTGACATGGTGCATATAACCATAGAAGCACAGTGACATGGTACATATAACCATAGAAGCACAGTGACATGGTACATATAGCTATAGAAGCACAGTGACATGGTGCATATAACCATAGAAGCACAGTGACATGGTGCATATAACCATAGAAGCACAGTGACATGGTGCATATAACCATAGAAACATGGTGCATATAACCATAGAAACACAGTGACATGGTGCATATAACCATAGAAGCACAGTGACATGGTACATATAACCATAGAAGCACAGTGACATGGTGCATATAGCCATAGAAGCACAGTGACATGGTGCATATAACCATAGAAGCACAGTGAAATGGTACATATAGTCATATAAGCACAGTGACATGGTGCATATAACCATAGAAGCACAGTGACATGGTACATATAACCATAGAAGCACAGTGACATACAGTATGCCTCAATGCAGTCATATTTGTGGCTTTCAGTTAGTTATTTTTGGCAACCCATCCCGTGAGAGTGAATGTCATTCCAGGTCATCTGTTTTGTTATATTTCATCAAATTTGACTAACCCAATGCACTGCTTGCTATGAATTCTATCTGATGGTGTTTACATGTTTAGGTAAAAAGACAAATAATGTCCCGTTTGGAACACTGACAAGTAGAGAGCATTAAAAAAAAATCCTTAAAAAAGATTCCTTTAAAAAAAAAAAGTATGTTTTTTGTTGCTCAATCTGAATGGGGGGTGGGCCTGACTCCCCAGTGGGTGGGCCTGACTCCCCAGTGGGTGGGCCTGACTCCCCAGTGGGTGGGCCTGACTCCCCAGTGGGTGGGCCTGACTCCCCAGTGGGTGGGCCTGACTCCCCAGTGGGTGGGCCTGGGCCTGACTCCCCAGTGGGTGGGCCTGACTCCCCAGTGGGTGGGCCTGACTCCCCAGTGGGTGGGCCTGACTCCCCAGTGGGTGGGCCTGACTCCCCAGTGGGTGGACCTGACTCCCCAGTGGGTGGGCCTGACTCCTCAGTGGGTGGGCCTGACTCCTCAGTGGGTGGGCCTGACTCCCCAGTGGGTGGGCCTGACTCCCCAGTGGGTGGGCCTGACTGTGCCTACGCCCCTGCCCAAGTCTGTCCGATGTTGTCGTACTGTACTCCTGAAACATGCACAATTATGACACATTGATGTGTATAGGTTTATAACACATTGACACACACACCGCCTCCTCAACCACTCAGCGGGGGGGGGGCTATAAATTAATTTATGAGTGTTTATGAACAATAACCATTAGCAACACCGAACAACACTGATCACACAGGACATAAAACACAGACAGCCGTCTAGTTACGGTCACATCATATTTTTTTTAAGACCCTGTTCTGTTTGTGGATGTTTGTTTGTGTTTATACGAATGGGATTTATGGGTAGTCGTTGTAGCCCAGCTGCCAGTGGGGGTTTGTGGGTAGTGGTCGGTGGTGCCCACTGCCCAGATGAGAGACATGGCTGTAATATTCATACTGACTGGGCCTTGGTCTAAAGTAGTGCACTATATAGGGAATAGGGGGCCATTCTCTGGTCTAAAGTAGTGCACTATATAGGGAATAGGGTGTCATTCTCTGGTCTAAAGTAGCGCACTACATAGGGAATAGGGTGCCATTCTCTGGTCTAAAGTAGTGCACTACATAGGGAATAGGGTGCCATTCTCTGGTCTAAAGTAGTGCACTATATAGGGAATAGGGTGCCATTCTCTGGTCTAAAGTAGAGCACTATATAGGGAATAGGGTGCCATTCTCTGGTCTAAAGTAGTGCACTATATAGGGAATAGGGTGCCATTCTCTGGTCTAAAGTAGTGCACTACATAGGGAATAGGGTGCCATTCTCTGGTCTAAAGTAGTGCACTATATAGGGAATAGGGTGCCATTCTCTGGTCTAAAGTAGTGCACTATATAGGGAATAGGGTGCCATTCTCTGGTCTAAAGTAGTGCACTATATAAGGAATAGGGTGCCATTCTCTGGTCTAATGTAGTGCACTAAACAGGGAATAGGGTGCCATTTGGGACCCAGTCAGAGTGTTAAGTGTTTGTTTTTCTCAACCTTTCACTTCCTCTCTTCGTCTTTTCCTGTCTTCGTCTCTCTCGCTCTCTGCCACCTCCTGCCATGCCGCGACCTGCACCACCCCCACGGGGCATTAGGCCTCCCGTGCTTCAGCTGATTGGTTAAATGATGCAGGCGAGAGCTGACAGCGCGTGTGACATCTGTCGTTTTGTGCCGGTGGCGATACAACAGAGTGGCGGGTGGGAGGCTGGCGAGGCGGTCAGGCGATACAACAGAGTGGCGGGTGGGAGGCTGGCGAGGCGGTCAGGCGATACAACAGAGTGGCGGGTGGGAGGCTGGCGAGGCGGTCAGGCGATACAACAGAATGGCGGGTGGGAGGCTGGCGAGGCGGTCAGGCGATACAACAGAATGGCGGGTGGGAGGCTGGCGAGGCGGTCAG
>NW_028158482.1:0-66163 GCF_964263955.1 Coregonus lavaretus | reverse complement strand
CTTGTCCACTTCCCTTCATGGATTTAAAAGGAAATGACTGGTATATGTAAACTCCCTCTACCCCATGCCAACACCAATCCAATTCTGTACAATTAATTCCATAGCTTAACAACATACATCACTCACACACACACTCACACAGACACACCTATTCACTTGGGCCTTCTCCCTCATGCCCTGCTGACATCCATGCAGGCCCACATTGACCTTGTGACCTCTGGAGCTCCATGCATCTTGTTCTACACTCCCTGCCTAGTAAAACCCTTTCTCCCATGGGCCTGAGAGTACAGCTCATTTGAGACCATTTTGGAAAAGATTTTCTGTCATTTTTAAATGCCCACAAAAAATTTCACATTATACTGCTGTTTTGAATGTATAGCAAAACCAGGTAGTTTTGAGGTTGAATAGCTACTTGAGTTGCTTGGTTCTACTGAAATTACCAACAGGCATTGGTCCAGGGTGATCAGGCCTATAATTTGAGACCATTTGGGTAAAGATTAGAGCTTTCTTTCCTTTTTAAATCACTCCAGGCAATATGTAATACAAATCTGATTTGGTTGCAATGCTGGGAAGAACTACACAACAGTAGATCCACGTTGCCTTTCAACTTTTTTCAAATAGGTTAAATCCTTCCAAAATGTCATATGAGGTGCAGCAGGCTAGGAGAAAGGGGGGAGAGAGTGGCCAGCCTCCACAGGGGATATAGAAATACATTGCCTGCTGCCCTAACTTCAACTTGATGCCTATGTGGGTTTATATTGCCATATCAAACTGTCTTCTTTGTCAACCCATCAGGCCACTATAAGGATTACCTGTGTTGAGTTTAAGCTTCCTGGAGCAACCGGAAGTGGGAAGATTGACCCTAAACATGGTTTAGATGTATCCACCAGCAGATAGTGAAAACGCTACATTCAACCCTCTGTAAAAAGTTTAGTTTTTCACGGATTGACCTGAAACTCAGGATTCTGTAAGAGCTTATCCCAATGAGGATATGTGTTTAATTACAGCTTCCTGTGACAACCGGAAGTGCCTTACATTGTTGTCATAGGTGCTGTTTCGAAGGGTTAAAAAGGTCACATCCTTCCAAAATGTCACATGTGTGATTAGGCAACCCTCATGAACCCGTACATATTAGAAAACCAGGTTTTTATCCGTTTGTTTTTTTATAAAGCTAGAAAAAAATATATTAAAAAAATAAAAAATATGAAGAAAATATGCATCACTAACTGTAAGTCGCTCTGGATAAGAGTGTCTGCTAAATGACTACCAAAAATATATATATATATATTTTTTTTTCATAAATATGAAAATGAAAAAAAAGACGACTACCAGGTGAACGCATAACTTACCACGTGCCCGTAGCCAAACACGTCTTTAAATGACCAGTGGGGTCAAATCCGGGTGGGGGGGGTGTGATAACTGCCTGAATGGAGGTGAAGCTTCACTTAATCTACTTTGAAGCAGAGAAAAAACCGGAATGTTGGAGAAGCTGACTTAATCTACTTTGAAGCAGAAAAAAAAATATGAAAAATTATTTTTTCAAAAATATGAAAATGAAAAAAAAGAAGACATGGGGGCGTGCGGGACGCACTCGCTAAGCGGACCGGCACATTGAACGCGGGTCGACGACTCCCCGCTTGCCAGGAGCCCTCCGAAAACGTGGACGGATCCTGCCGAGTAAGAAATGATACTCGGGAGGTGTTTACCCAGCTGACAGAGAGAGGGAGAGGGGAGTTTTTTTTTTTTTTTTTTTTTTTTTTGTCATTTAGCAGACGCTCTTATCCAGAGCGACTTACAGGAGCAATTAGGGTTAAGTGCCTTGCTCAAGGGCACATCGACAGATTTTTCACCTAGTCGGCTCGGGGATTAGAACCAGCGACCTTTCGGTTACTGGCACTATGCTCTTAACCACTAAGCCACCTGCCGCCCGACTCTCTCCAATCCCACTGACCTCACTGTTGGGTACATGCTGTCTGGACTATTTTCAGAGAATAGACTGCTTAATGTAACCGACGGGATATGAACCAGGTCTACCGCGGGAGAAAGCAACAGCTTGACCGTTACACCAAGAGGACATTCCCTACATTGGAGCTGAATGTCAACATTAAAGATGAAGAAGAGGAGGAGAAGATTGGGGAATCTGTTTCTCATGGTAAGAGCAGGTTCTATCACATTAATCATGATGTATGTTTCTGATGTGTATTGGTTGGCATTCAGAACCATTGATATGTTTTCTCAATTGGAACTATTATCTCCTTTCTAAGTGTGAACTTGTCCACTTCCCTTCATGGATTTAAAAGGAAATGACTGGTATATGTAAACTCCCTCTACCCCATGCCAACACCAATCCAATGCTGTACAATTAATTCCATAGCTTAACAACATACATCACTCACACACACACTCACACAGACACACCTATTCACTTGGGCCTTCTCCCTCATGCCCTGCTGACATCCATGCAGGCCCACATTGACCTTGTGACCTCTGGAGCTCCATGCATCTTGTTCTACACTCCCTGCCTAGTAAAACCCTTTCTCCCATGGGCCTGAGAGTACAGCTCATTTGAGACCATTTTGGAAAAGATTTTCTGTCATTTTTAAATGCCCACAAAAAATTTCACATTATACTGCTGTTTTGAATGTATAGCAAAACCAGGTAGTTTTGAGGTTGAATAGCTACTTGAGTTGCTAGTTTCTACTGAAATTACCAACAGGCATTGGTCCAGGGTGATCAGGCCTATAATTTGAGACCATTTGGGTAAAGATTAGAGCTTTCTTTCCTTTTTAAATCACTCCAGGCAATATGTAATACAAATCTGATTTGGTTGCAATGCTGGGAAGAACTACACCACAGTAGATCCACGTTGCCTTTCAACTTTTTTCAAATAGGTTAAATCCTTCCAAAATATCATATGAGGTGCAGCAGGTTAGGAGAAAGGGGGGAGAGAGTGGCCAGCCTCCACAGGGGATATAGAAATACATTGCCTGCTGCCCTAACTTCAACTTGATGCCTATGTGGGTTTATATTGCCATATCAAACTGTCTTCTTTGTCAACCCATCAGGCCACTATAAGGATTACCTGTGTTGAGTTTAAGCTTCCTGGAGCAACCGGAAGTGGGAAGATTGACCCTAAACATGGTTTAGATGTATCCACCAGCAGATAGTGAAAACGCTACATTCAACCCTCTGTAAAAAGTTTAGTTTTTCACGGATTGACCTGAAACTCAGGATTCTGTAAGAGCTTGTCCCAATGAGGATATGTGTTTAATTACAGCTTCCTGTGACAACCGGAAGTGCCTTACATTGTTGTCATAGGTGCTGTTTCGAAGGGTTAAAAAGGTCACATCCTTCCAAAATGTCACATGTGTGATTAGGCAACCCTCATGAACCCGTACATATTAGAAAACCAGGTTTTTATCCGTTTGTTTTTTTATAAAGCTAGAAAAAAATATATAAAAAAATATAAAAAATATGAAGAAAATATGCATCACTAACTGTAAGTCGCTCTGGATAAGAGTGTCTGCTAAATGACTACCAAAAAATATATATATATATATTTTTTCATAAATATGAAAATGAAAAAAAAGACGACTACCAGGTGAACGCATAACTTACCACGTGCCCGTAGCCAAACACGTCTTTAAATGACCAGTGGGGTCGAATCCGGGTGGGGGGGTGTGATAACTGCCTGAATGGAGGTGAAGCTTCACTTAATCTACTTTGAAGCAGAGAAAAAACCGGAATGTTGGAGAAGCTGACTTAATCTACTTTGAAGCAGAAAAAAAAATATGAAAAATTATTTTTTCAAAAATATGAAAATGAAAAAAAAGAAGACATGGGGGCGTGCGGGACGCACTCGCTAAGCGGACCGGCACATTGAACGCGGGTCGACGACTCCCCGCTTGCCAGGAGCCCTCCGAAAACGTGGACGGATCCTGCCGAGTAAGAAATGATACTCGGGAGGTGTTTACCCAGCTGACAGAGAGAGGGAGAGGGGACTCTCTCCAATCCCACTGACCTCACTGTTGGGTACATGCTGTCTGGACTATTTTCAGAGAATAGACTGCTTAATGTAACCGACGGGATATGAACCAGGTCTACCGCGGGAGAAAGCAACAGCTTGACCGTTACACCAAGAGGACATTCCCTACATTGGAGCTGAATGTCAACATTAAAGATGAAGAAGAGGAGGAGAAGATTGGGGAATCTGTTTCTCATGGTAAGAGCAGGTTCTATCACATTAATCATGATGTATGTTTCTGATGTGTATTGGTTGGCATTCAGAACCATTGATATGTTTTCTCAATTGGAACTATTATCTCCTTTCTAAGTGTGAACTTGTCCACTTCCCTTCATGGATTTAAAAGGAAATGACTGGTATATGTAAACTCCCTCTACCCCATGCCAACACCAATCCAATGCTGTACAATTAATTCCATAGCTTAACAACATACATCACTCACACACACACTCACACAGACACACCTATTCACTTGGGCCTTCTCCCTCATGCCCTGCTGACATCCATGCAGGCCCACATTGACCTTGTGACCTCTGGAGCTCCATGCATCTTGTTCTACACTCCCTGCCTAGTAAAACCCTTTCTCCCATGGGCCTGAGAGTACAGCTCATTTGAGACCATTTTGGAAAAGATTTTCTGTCATTTTTAAATGCCCACAAAAAATTTCACATTATACTGCTGTTTTGAATGTATAGCAAAACCAGGTAGTTTTGAGGTTGAATAGCTACTTGAGTTGCTTGGTTCTACTGAAATTACCAACAGGCATTGGTCCAGGGTGATCAGGCCTATAATTTGAGACCATTTGGGTAAAGATTAGAGCTTTCTTTCCTTTTTAAATCACTCCAGGCAATATGTAATACAAATCTGATTTGGTTGCAATGCTGGGAAGAACTACACCACAGTAGATCCACGTTGCCTTTCAACTTTTTTCAAATAGGTTAAATCCTTCCAAAATATCATATGAGGTGCAGCAGGCTAGGAGAAAGGGGGGAGAGAGTGGCCAGCCTCCACAGGGGATATAGAAATACATTGCCTGCTGCCCTAACTTCAACTTGATGCCTATGTGGGTTTATATTGCCATATCAAACTGTCTTCTTTGTCAACCCATCAGGCCACTATAAGGATTACCTGTGTTGAGTTTAAGCTTCCTGGAGCAACCGGAAGTGGGAAGATTGACCCTAAACATGGTTTAGATGTATCCACCAGCAGATAGTGAAAACGCTACATTCAACCCTCTGTAAAAAGTTTAGTTTTTCACGGATTGACCTGAAACTCAGGATTCTGTAAGAGCTTGTCCCAATGAGGATATGTGTTTAATTACAGCTTCCTGTGACAACCGGAAGTGCCTTACACTGTTGTCATAGGTGCTGTTTCGAAGGGTTAAAAAGGTCACATCCTTCCAAAATGTCACATGTGTGATTAGGCAACCCTCATGAACCCGTACATATTAGAAAACCAGGTTTTTATCCGTTTGTTTTTTTATAAAGCTAGAAAAAAATATATAAAAAAATATAAAAAATATGAAGAAAATATGCATCACTAACTGTAAGTCGCTCTGGATAAGAGTGTCTGCTAAATGACTACCAAAAAAAATATATATATATATATTTTTTCATAAATATGAAAATGAAAAAAAAGACGATTACCAGGTGAACGCATAACTTACCACGTGCCCGTAGCCAAACACGTCTTTAAATGACCAGTGGGGTCGAATCCGGGTGGGGGGGTGTGATAACTGCCTGAATGGAGGTGAAGCTTCACTTAATCTACTTTGAAGCAGAAAAAAAAATATGAAAAAATTATTTTTTCAAAAATATGAAAATGAAAAAAAAAGAAGACATGGGGGCGTGCGGGACGCACTCGCTAAGCGGACCGGCACATTGAACGCGGGTCGGCGACTCCCCGCTTGCCAGGAGCCCTCCGAAAACGTGGACGGATCCTGCCGAGTAAGAAATGATACTCGGGAGGTGTTTACCCAGCTGACAGAGAGAGGGAGAGGGGACTCTCTCCAATCCCACTGACCTCACTGTTGGGTACATGCTGTCTGGACTATTTTCAGAGAATAGACTGCTTAATGTAACCGACGGGATATGAACCAGGTCTACCGCGGGAGAAAGCAACAGCTTGACCGTTACACCAAGAGGACATTCCCTACATTGGAGCTGAATGTCAACATTAAAGATGAAGAAGAGGAGGAGAAGATTGGGGAATCTGTTTCTCATGGTAAGAGCAGGTTCTATCACATTAATCATGATGTATGTTTCTGATGTGTATTGGTTGGCATTCAGAACCATTGATATTTTTACATTTTACATTTTAGTCATTTAGCAGACGCTCTTATCCAGAGCGACTTACAGGAGCAATTAGGGTTAAGTGCCTTGCTCAAGGGCACATTAACGTCATTTAGCAGACGCTCTTAGCCAGAGCGACTCACAAATTGGTGCGTTCACCCTATAGCCAGTGGGATAACCACTTTACAATTGGGGGGGGGGGGGTAGAAGGATTCCTTTATCCTATCCCAGGTATTCCTTAAAGAGGTGGGGTTTCAAATGTCTCCGGAAGGTGGTGATATGTTTTCTCAATTGGAACTATTATCTCCTTTCTAAGTGTGAACTTGTCCACTTCCCTTCATGGATTTAAAAGGAAATGACTGGTATATGTAAACTCCCTCTACCCCATGCCAACACCAATCCAATGCTGTACAATTAATTCCATAGCTTAACAACATACATCACTCACACACACACTCACACAGACACACCTATTCACTTGGGCCTTCTCCCTCATGCCCTGCTGACATCCATGCAGGCCCACATTGACCTTGTGACCTCTGGAGCTCCATGCATCTTGTTCTACACTCCCTGCCTAGTAAAACCCTTTCTCCCATGGGCCTGAGAGTACAGCTCATTTGAGACCATTTTGGAAAAGATTTTCTGTCATTTTTAAATGCCCACAAAAAATTTCACATTATACTGCTGTTTTGAATGTATAGCAAAACCAGGTAGTTTTGAGGTTGAATAGCTACTTGAGTTGCTTGGTTCTACTGAAATTACCAACAGGCATTGGTCCAGGGTGATCAGGCCTATAATTTGAGACAATTTGGGTAAAGATTAGAGCTTTCTTTCCTTTTTAAATCACTCCAGGCAATATGTAATACAAATCTGATTTGGTTGCAATGCTGGGAAGAACTACACCACAGTAGATCCACGTTGCCTTTCAACTTTTTTCAAATAGGTTAAATCCTTCCAAAATGTCATATGAGGTGCAGCAGGCTAGGAGAAAGGGGGGAGAGAGTGGCCAGCCTCCACAGGGGATATAGAAATACATTGCCTGCTGCCCTAACTTCAACTTGATGCCTATGTGGGTTTATATTGCCATATCAAACTGTCTTCTTTGTCAACCCATCAGGCCACTATAAGGATTACCTGTGTTGAGTTTAAGCTTCCTGGAGCAACCGGAAGTGGGAAGATTGACCCTAAACATGGTTTAGATGTATCCACCAGCAGATAGTGAAAACGCTACATTCAACCCTCTGTAAAAAGTTTAGTTTTTCACGGATTGACCTGAAACTCAGGATTCTGTAAGAGCTTGTCCCAATGAGGATATGTGTTTAATTACAGCTTCCTGTGACAACCGGAAGTGCCTTACATTGTTGTCATAGGTGCTGTTTCGAAGGGTTAAAAAGGTCACATCCTTCCAAAATGTCACATGTGTGATTAGGCAACCCTCATGAACCCGTACATATTAGAAAACCAGGTTTTTATCCGTTTGTTTTTTTATAAAGCTAGAAAAAAATATATAAAAAAATATAAAAAATATGAAGAAAATATGCATCACTAACTGTAAGTCGCTCTGGATAAGAGTGTCTGCTAAATGACTACCAAAAAAAAAATATATATATATTTTTTCATAAATATGAAAATGAAAAAAAAGACGACTACCAGGTGAACGCATAACTTACCACGTGCCCGTAGCCAAACACGTCTTTAAATGACCAGTGGGGTCGAATCCGGGTGGGGGGGTGTGATAACTGCCTGAATGGAGGTGAAGCTTCACTTAATCTACTTTGAAGCAGAAAAAAAAATATAAAAAATTATTTTTTCAAAAATATGAAAATGAAAAAAAAGAAGACATGGGGGCGTGCGGGACGCACTCGCTAAGCGGACCGGCACATTGAACGCGGGTCGGCGACTCCCCGCTTGCCAGGAGCCCTCCGAAAACGTGGACGGATCCTGCCGAGTAAGAAATGATACTCGGGAGGTGTTTACCCAGCTGACAGAGAGAGGGAGAGGGGACTCTCTCCAATCCCACTGACCTCACTGTTGGGTACATGCTGTCTGGACTATTTTCAGAGAATAGACTGCTTAATGTAACCGACGGGATATGAACCAGGTCTACCGCGGGAGAAAGCAACAGCTTGACCGTTACACCAAGAGGACATTCCCTACTTTTTTTTTATTTATTTCACCTTTATTTAACCAGGTAAACCAGTTGAGAACAGGTTCTCATTTACAACTGTGACCTGGCCAAGACAAAGCAAAGTAGTGCAACAAAAAACAACACAGAGTTACATATGGGGTAATAAAAAAAAACATAAAGTCAGAGATACAACAGAAAATATATATACAGTGTGTGCAAATGTAGCAAGTTATGGAGGTAAGGCAATAAATAGGCTATAGTGCAGAATAATTACAATAGTATTAACACTGGAATGCTAGATGTGCAAGAGATTATGTGCAAATAGAGATAATGGGGTGCAAAAGAGCAAATTAAATAACAATATAGGGATGAGGTAGTTGGGTGGGCTAATTTCAGATGGGCTGTGTACAGGTGCAGTGATCGGTAAGGTGCTCTGACAACTGATGCTTAAAGTTATTGAGGGAGATAAGAGTCTCCAGCTTCAGAGATTTTTGCAATTCGTTCCAGTCATTGGCAGCAGAGAACTGGAAGGAATGGCGGCCAAAGGAGGTGTTGGCTTTGGGAATGACCAGTGAGATATACCTGCTGGAGCGCAGACTACGGGTGGGTGCTGCTATGGTGACCAATGAGCTAAGATAAGGCGGGGATTTGCCTAGCAGTGATTTATAGATGGCCTGGAGCCAGTGGGTTTGACGACGAACATGTAGTGAGGACCAGCCAACAAGAGCGTACAGGTCACAGTGGTGGGTAGTGTATGGGGCTTTGGAGACAAAACGGATGGCACTGTGATAGACTACATCCAATTTGCTGAGTAGAGTGTTGGAGGCTATTTTATAAATGACATCGCCGAAGTCAAGGATCGGTAGGATAGTCAGTTTTACGAGGGCATGTTTGGCAGCATGAGTGAAGGAGGCTTTGTTGCGAAATAGGAAGCCGATCCTAGATTTAACTTTGGATTGGAGATTCTTTATGTGAGTCTGGAAGTTGAGTTTACAGTCTAACCAGACACCTAGGTATTTGTAGTTGTCCACATACTCTAGGTCAGACCCGTCGAGAGTGGTGATTCTAGTCGGGTGGGCGGGTGCTAGCAGCGTTCGATTGAAAAGCATGCATTTAGTTTTACTAGTGTTTAAGAGCAGTTGAAGGCTACTGAAGGATTGTTGTATGGCATTGAAGCTCGTTTGGAGGTTTGTTAACACAGTGTCCAATGAAGGGCCAGATGTATACAAAATGGTGTCGTCTGCGTAGAGGTGGATCTGAGAGTCACCAGCAGCAAGAGCGACATCATTGATATACACGGAGAAAAGTGTCGGCCCAAGAATTGAACCCTGTGGCACCCCCATAGAGACTGCCATAGGTCCAGACAACAGGCCCTCCGATTTGACACACTGAACTCTATCTGAGAAGTAGTTGGTGAACCAGGCGAGGCAGTCATTTGAGAAACCAAGGCTATTTACTCTGCCAATAAGAATGCGGTGGTTGACAGAGTCGAAAGCCTTGGCCAGGTCGATGAAGACGGCTGCACAGTACTGTCTATTATCAATCGCGGTTATAATATCGTTTAGGACCTTGAGCGTGGCTGAAGTGCACCCGTGACCAGCTCGGAAACCAGATTGCATAGCGGAGAAGGTACGGTGGTATTCGAAATGGTCGATGATCTGTTTATTAACTTGGCTTTCGAATACTTTCGAAAGGCAGGGCAGGATGGATATAGGTCTGTAGCAGTTTGGATCTAGAGTGTCACCCCCTTTGAAGAGGGGGATGACCGCGGCAGCTTTCCAATCTCTGGGGATCTCAGACGTTATGAAAGAGAGGTTGAACAGACTAGTAATAGCGGTTGCGACAATTTCGGCGGCTAGTTTTAGGAAGAAAGGTTCCAGATTGTCTAGCCCAGCTGATTTGTAGGGGTCCAGATTTTGCAGCGCTTTCAAAACATCAGCTGTCTGAATTTGTGTGAAGGCGAAGCGGGGGGGGCATGGGCAAGTTGCAGCAGAGGGTGCAGAGTTGGTGGCCGGGTTAGTGGTAGCCAGATGGAAAGCATGGCCAGCTGTAGCAAAATGCTTGTTGAAATTCTCGATTATTGTAGATTTATCGGTGGTGATAGTGTTTCCTAGCCTCAGTGCAGTGGGCAGCTGGGAGGAAGTGCTCTTATTCTCCATGGACTTTACAGTGTCCCAAAACTTTTTGGAGTTAGTGCTACAGGATGCAAATTTCTGTTTGAAAAAGTTAGCCTTTGCTTTCCTGACTGCTTGTGTATATTGGTTCCTAACTTCCCTGAAAAGTTGCATATCGCGGGGGCTATTTGATGCTAATGCTGTACGCCACAGGATGTTTTTGTGCTGGTCAAGGGCAGTCAAGTCTGAGGAGAACCAGGGGCTATATCGGTTCTTAGTTCTGTATTTTTTGAAAGGGGCATGTTTATTTAAGATTGAGAGGAAATTACTTTTAAGGAACAACCAGGCATCCTCTACTGACGGAATGAGATCTATATCCATCCAGGATACCTGGGCCAGGTCAATTAGGAAGGCCTCCTCGCTAAAGTGTTTTAGGGAGCGTTTGACAGTGATGAGGGGTGGTTGTTTGACCGCGGACCCGTTACGGACGCAGGCAATAAGGCAGTGATCGCTGAGATCCTGGTTGAAGACAGCTGAGGTGTATTTAGAGGGTATGTTAGTCAGGATGATATCTATGAGGGTACCTATGTTTAAGGATTTAGGGTTGTACCTGGTAGGTTCGTTGATAATTTGCGTGAGGTTGAGGGCATCTAGCTTGGATTGTAGGATGGCTGGGGTATTAAGCATATCCCAATTTAGGTCACCAAGCAGTACAAACTCAGAGGATAAATGGGGGGCAATCAGTTCACATATGGTGTCCAGGGCACAGCTGGGGGCTGAGGGGGGTCTGTAGCAAGCGGCAACAGTGAGAGACTTATTTCTGGAAAGGTGGATTTTTAGAAGTAGAAGCTCAAACTGTTTGGGCACAGACCTGGATAGTATGATAGAGCTCTGCAGGCTATCTCTACAGTAGATTGCAACTCCACCCCCTTTGGCAGTTCTATCTAGACGGAAAATGTTGTAGTTGGGGATGGAAATTTCAGAATTTTTGGTGGCCTTCCTGAGCCAGGATTCAGACACTGCTAGAACATCAGGGTTGGCAGAGTGTGCTAACGCAGTGAATAACTCAAACTTAGGAAGTAGACTTCTGATATTTATGTGCAAGAAACCAAGACTTTTGCGATTACAGAAGTCAACAAATGATAGCTCCTGGGGTGTAGGAGTGATACTGGGGGCTACAGGGCCTGGGTTAGCCTCTACATCACCAGAGGAACAGAGGAGGACTAGAATAAGGATACGGCTAAAGGCTTTAAGAACTGGTCTTCTAGTGCGTTGGGTACAGAGAATAAAGGGGGCAGTTCTCCGGGCATTGTAGAAAAGATTCAGGGCATTATGTACAGACAAGGATATGGAAGGACATGAGTAAAGTGGAGGTAAACCTAAGCGTTGGGTAACACTGAAAGAGATAGTATCTCTAGAGGCATCAATTGAGTCGGTTTCTGAGTGTATTGGTGGAGGGACAAAGGAGCTAACTAAGGCATGTTTAGCTAGGCTGGGGGGTCTACAGTGATATAGTACAATTAGAAATAACCGAAACAACAATAAACTAACCATGTTTGGGCTGAGGCTAAACATAAACAGGATGTAGTACCGTAAAAAGGAACAGTCCAGCAGATATCAGCTGTATAGCTGAGTTATCATAAGGTCCGGTGGTGAAGCACTAGTAAGAGGCCACGGCTAGCGTGTGCTAGCGGGCCAGGGCTAGCAGATGGATGGAATCTTCGTGGTTAACGTCGTAACCACATCAGACGATTTCGTCGGCAGACCAGTCGTGTAGGATCGGCGGGGCTCCGTGTCAATACTATGTGGTCCCGTCCAGTTGATAGAGAGGTAGATAGCCGGGAGATGGGCCTAGCTCAGGTTGATTAGCCAGACCACAGCGTCCGTTTTGTTGTAGCCAGCTGGTGGCGATGAATCCGGAGTTAAAGGTCCAGTGAATCAGTGATTCCGCGGAAGAACTGATATGTTCTGGGTCGATAACGCGCTGTGCAGACTGGCCGAATATCCGGTGATCAATGTCCAGTGATTAAAATTAATCCCGCGGAAAAAATCCAATGTTCTGGATGAAAACACCTTAGCTGTGGCTAAAAGCAAATAGCAAGTAGCTAGTTAGCTGGCTAGCTAGTTTCAACTGGAGATTCTAGATTCTAGATAAAGGTAAGTCAATAATATAATCCGTTCCACATTGAGTGAGGCGGGTTGCAGGAAAGTATATCTTGTAGAAGGATGAAAAGTCTGATAGGGAAATATGTACGAAAAATGTACGAAAATAGAGTATTTACAGGCTATTTACAGACAGACGATAAAAAAACAACTGCACTACCTCGCCATCTTGGTTGAAGCGAATGTCAACATTAAAGCTGAATGTTGGAGCTGAATGTCAACATTAAAGATGAAGAAGAGGAGGAGAAGATTGGGGAATCTGTTTCTCATGGTAAGAGCAGGTTCTATCACATTAATCATGATGTATGTTTCTGATGTGTATTGGTTGGCATTCAGAACCATTGATATTTTTACATTTTACATTTTAGTCATTTAGCAGACGCTCTTATCCAGAGCGACTTACAGGAGCAATTAGGGTTAAGTGCCTTGCTCAAGGGCACATTAACGTCATTTAGCAGACGCTCTTAGCCAGAGCGACTCACAAATTGGTGCGTTCACCCTATAGCCAGTGGGATAACCACTTTACAATTGGGGGGGGGGGGGGGTAGAAGGATTCCTTTATCCTATCCCAGGTATTCCTTAAAGAGGTGGGGTTTCAAATGTCTCCGGAAGGTGGTGATATGTTTTCTCAATTGGAACTATTATCTCCTTTCTAAGTGTGAACTTGTCCACTTCCCTTCATGGATTTAAAAGGAAATGACTGGTATATGTAAACTCCCTCTACCCCATGCCAACACCAATCCAATGCTGTACAATTAATTCCATAGCTTAACAACATACATCACTCACACACACACTCACACAGACACACCTATTCACTTGGGCCTTCTCCCTCATGCCCTGCTGACATCCATGCAGGCCCACATTGACCTTGTGACCTCTGGAGCTCCATGCATCTTGTTCTACACTCCCTGCCTAGTAAAACCCTTTCTCACATGGGCCTGAGAGTACAGCTCATTTGAGACCATTTTGGAAAAGATTTTCTGTCATTTTTAAATGCCCACAAAAAATTTCACATTATACTGCTGTTTTGAATGTATAGCAAAACCAGGTAGTTTTGAGGTTGAATAGCTACTTGAGTTGCTTGGTTCTACTGAAATTACCAACAGGCATTGGTCCAGGGTGATCAGGCCTATAATTTGAGACCATTTGGGTAAAGATTAGAGCTTTCTTTCCTTTTTAAATCACTCCAGGCAATATGTAATACAAATCTGATTTGGTTGCAATGCTGGGAAGAACTACACCACAGTAGATCCACGTTGCCTTTCAACTTTTTTCAAATAGGTTAAATCCTTCCAAAATGTCATATGAGGTGCAGCAGGCTAGGAGAAAGGGGGGAGAGAGTGGCCAGCCTCCACAGGGGATATAGAAATACATTGCCTGCTGCCCTAACTTCAACTTGATGCCTATGTGGGTTTATATTGCCATATCAAACTGTCTTCTTTGTCAACCCATCAGGCCACTATAAGGATTACCTGTGTTGAGTTTAAGCTTCCTGGAGCAACCGGAAGTGGGAAGATTGACCCTAAACATGGTTTAGATGTATCCACCAGCAGATAGTGAAAACGCTACATTCAACCCTCTGTAAAAAGTTTAGTTTTTCACGGATTGACCTGAAACTCAGGATTCTGTAAGAGCTTGTCCCAATGAGGATATGTGTTTAATTACAGCTTCCTGTGACAACCGGAAGTGCCTTACATTGTTGTCATAGGTGCTGTTTCGAAGGGTTAAAAAGGTCACATCCTTCCAAAATGTCACATGTGTGATTAGGCAACCCTCATGAACCCGTACATATTAGAAAACCAGGTTTTTATCCGTTTGTTTTTTTATAAAGCTAGAAAAAAATATATAAAAAAATATAAAAAATATGAAGAAAATATGCATCACTAACTGTAAGTCTCTCTGGATAAGAGTGTCTGCTAAATGACTACCAAAAAAAAAATATATATATATTTTTTCATAAATATGAAAATGAAAAAAAAGACGACTACCAGGTGAACGCATAACTTACCACGTGCCCGTAGCCAAACACGTCTTTAAATGACCAGTGGGGTCGAATCCGGGTGGGGGGGGTGTGATAACTGCCTGAATGGAGGTGAAGCTTCACTTAATCTACTTTGAAGCAGAAAAAAAAATATGAAAATTTATTTTTTCAAAAATATGAAAATGAAAAAAAAGAAGACATGGGGGCGTGCGGGACGCACTCGCTAAGCGGACCGGCACATTGAACGCGGGTCGGCGACTCCCCGCTTGCCAGGAGCCCTCCGAAAACGTGGACGGATCCTGCCGAGTAAGAAATGATACTCGGGAGGTGTTTACCCAGCTGACAGAGAGAGGGAGAGGGGACTCTCTCCAATCCCACTGACCTCACTGTTGGGTACATGCTGTCTGGACTATTTTCAGAGAATAGACTGCTTAATGTAACCGACGGGATATGAACCAGGTCTACCGCGGGAGAAAGCAACAGCTTGACCGTTACACCAAGAGGACATTCCCTACATTGGAGCTGAATGTCAACATTAAAGATGAAGAAGAGGAGGAGAAGATTGGGGAATCTGTTTCTCATGGTAAGAGCAGGTTCTATCACATTAATCATGATGTATGTTTCTGATGTGTATTGGTTGGCATTCAGAACCATTGATATGTTTTCTCAATTGGAACTATTATCTCCTTTCTAAGTGTGAACTTGTCCACTTCCCTTCATGGATTTAAAAGGAAATGACTGGTATATGTAAACTCCCTCTACCCCATGCCAACACCAATCCAATGCTGTACAATTAATTCCATAGCTTAACAACATACATCACTCACACACACACTCACACAGACACACCTATTCACTTGGGCCTTCTCCCTCATGACCTGCTGACATCCATGCAGGCCCACATTGACCTTGTGACCTCTGGAGCTCCATGCATCTTGTTCTACACTCCCTGCCTAGTAAAACCCTTTCTCCCATGGGCCTGAGAGTACAGCTCATTTGAGACCATTTTGGAAAAGATTTTCTGTCATTTTTAAATGCCCACAAAAAATTTCACATTATACTGCTGTTTTGAATGTATAGCAAAACCAGGTAGTTTTGAGGTTGAATAGCTACTTGAGTTGCTTGGTTCTACTGAAATTACCAACAGGCATTGGTCCAGGGTGATCAGGCCTATAATTTGAGACCATTTGGGTAAAGATTAGAGCTTTCTTTCCTTTTTAAATCACTCCAGGCAATATGTAATACAAATCTGATTTGGTTGCAATGCTGGGAAGAACTACACCACAGTAGATCCACGTTGCCTTTCAACTTTTTTCAAATAGGTTAAATCCTTCCAAAATGTCATATGAGGTGCAGCAGGCTAGGAGAAAGGGGGGAGAGAGTGGCCAGCCTCCACAGGGGATATATAAATACATTGCCTGCTGCCCTAACTTCAACTTGATGCCTATGTGGGTTTATATTGCCATATCAAACTGTCTTCTTTGTCAACCCATCAGGCCACTATAAGGATTACCTGTGTTGAGTTTAAGCTTCCTGGAGCAACCGGAAGTGGGAAGATTGACCCTAAACATGGTTTAGATGTATCCACCAGCAGATAGTGAAAACGCTACATTCAACCCTCTGTAAAAAGTTTAGTTTTTCACGGATTGACCTGAAACTCAGGATTCTGTAAGAGCTTGTCCCAATGAGGATATGTGTTTAATTACAGCTTCCTGTGACAACCGGAAGTGCCTTACATTGTGGTCATAGGTGCTGTTTCGAAGGGTTAAAAAGGTCACATCCTTCCAAAATGTCACATGTGTGATTAGGCAACCCTCATGAACCCGTACATATTAGAAAACCAGGTTTTTATCCGTTTGTTTTTTTATAAAGCTAGAAAAAAATATATAAAAAAATATAAAAAAATATGAAGAAAATATGCATCACTAACTGTAAGTCGCTCTGGATAAGAGTGTCTGCTAAATGACTACCAAAAAAAATATATATATATATTTTTTCATAAATATGAAAATGAAAAAAAAGACGACTACCAGGTGAACGCATAACTTACCACGTGCCCGTAGCCAAACACGTCTTTAAATGACCAGTGGGGTCGAATCCGGGTGGGGGGGTCTGATAACTGCCTGAATGGAGGTGAAGCTTCACTTAATCTACTTTGAAGCAGAAAAAAAAATATGAAAAATTATTTTTTCAAAAATATGAAAATGAAAAAAAAGAAGACATGGGGGCGTGCGGGACGCACTCGCTAAGCGGACCGGCACATTGAACGCGGGTCGGCGACTCCCCGCTTGCCAGGAGCCCTCCGAAAACGTGGACGGATCCTGCCGAGTAAGAAATGATACTCGGGAGGTGTTTACCCAGCTGACAGAGAGAGGGAGAGGGGACTCTCTCCAATCCCACTGACCTCACTGTTGGGTACATGCTGTCTGGACTATTTTCAGAGAATAGACTGCTTAATGTAACCGACGGGATATGAACCAGGTCTACCGCGGGAGAAAGCAACAGCTTGACCGTTACACCAAGAGGACATTCCCTACATTGGAGCTGAATGTCAACATTAAAGATGAAGAAGAGGAGGAGAAGATTGGGGAATCTGTTTCTCATGGTAAGAGCAGGTTCTATCACATTAATCATGATGTATGTTTCTGATGTGTATTGGTTGGCATTCAGAACCATTGATATGTTTTCTCAATTGGAACTATTATCTCCTTTCTAAGTGTGAACTTGTCCACTTCCCTTCATGGATTTAAAAGGAAATGACTGGTATATGTAAACTCCCTCTACCCCATGCCAACACCAATCCAATGCTGTACAATTAATTCCATAGCTTAACAACATACATCACTCACACACACACTCACACAGACACACCTATTCACTTGGGCCTTCTCCCTCATGCCCTGCTGACATCCATGCAGGCCCACATTGACCTTGTGACCTCTGGAGCTCCATGCATCTTGTTCTACACTCCCTGCCTAGTAAAACCCTTTCTCCCATGGGCCTGAGAGTACAGCTCATTTGAGACCATTTTGGAAAAGATTTTCTGTCATTTTTAAATGCCCACAAAAAATTTCACATTATACTGCTGTTTTGAATGTATAGCAAAACCAGGTAGTTTTGAGGTTGAATAGCTACTTGAGTTGCTTGGTTCTACTGAAATTACCAACAGGCATTGGTCCAGGGTGATCAGGCCTATAATTTGAGACCATTTGGGTAAAGATTAGAGCTTTCTTTCCTTTTTAAATCACTCCAGGCAATATGTAATACAAATCTGATTTGGTTGCAATGCTGGGAAGAACTACACCACAGTAGATCCACGTTGCCTTTCAACTTTTTTCAAATAGGTTAAATCCTTCCAAAATGTCATATGAGGTGCAGCAGGCTAGGAGAAAGGGGGGAGAGAGTGGCCAGCCTCCACAGGGGATATAGAAATACATTGCCTGCTGCCCTAACTTCAACTTGATGCCTATGTGGGTTTATATTGCCATATCAAACTGTCTTCTTTGTCAACCCATCAGGCCACTATAAGGATTACCTGTGTTGAGTTTAAGCTTCCTGGAGCAACCGGAAGTGGGAAGATTGACCCTAAACATGGTTTAGATGTATCCACCAGCAGATAGTGAAAACGCTACATTCAACCCTCTGTAAAAAGTTTAGTTTTTCACGGATTGACCTGAAACTCAGGATTCTGTAAGAGCTTGTCCCAATGAGGATATGTGTTTAATTACAGCTTCCTGTGACAACCGGAAGTGCCTTACATTGTTGTCATAGGTGCTGTTTCGAAGGGTTAAAAAGGTCACATCCTTCCAAAATGTCACATGTGTGATTAGGCAACCCTCATGAACCCGTACATATTAGAAAACCAGGTTTTTATCCGTTTGTTTTTTTATAAAGCTAGAAAAAAATATATTAAAAAAATAAAAAATATGAAGAAAATATGCATCACTAACTGTAAGTCGCTCTGGATAAGAGTGTCTGCTAAATGACTACCAAAAAAAATATATATATATATTTTTTCATAAATATGAAAATGAAAAAAAAGACGACTACCAGGTGAACGCATAACTTACCACGTGCCCGTAGCCAAACACGTCTTTAAATGACCAGTGGGGTCGAATCCGGGTGGGGGGGGGTGTGATAACTGCCTGAATGGAGGTGAAGCTTCACTTAATCTACTTTGAAGCAGAAAAAAAAATATGAAAAATTATTTTTTCAAAAATATGAAAATGAAAAAAAAGAAGACATGGGGGCGTGCGGGACGCACTCGCTAAGCGGACCGGCACATTGAACGCGGGTCGGCGACTCCCCGCTTGCCAGGAGCCCTCCGAAAACGTGGACGGATCCTGCCGAGTAAGAAATGATACTCGGGAGGTGTTTACCCAGCTGACAGAGAGAGGGAGAGGGGACTCTCTCCAATCCCACTGACCTCACTGTTGGGTACATGCTGTCTGGACTATTTTCAGAGAATGGACTGCTTAATGTAACCGACGGGATATGAACCAGGTCTACCGCGGGAGAAAGCAACAGCTTGACCGTTACACCAAGAGGACATTCCCTACATTGGAGCTGAATGTCAACATTAAAGATGAAGAAGAGGAGGAGAAGATTGGGGAATCTGTTTCTCATGGTAAGAGCAGGTTCTATCACATTAATCATGATGTATGTTTCTGATGTGTATTGGTTGGCATTCAGAACCATTGATATGTTTTCTCAATTGGAACTATTATCTCCTTTCTAAGTGTGAACTTGTCCACTTCCCTTCATGGATTTAAAAGGAAATGACTGGTATATGTAAACTCCCTCTACCCCATGCCAACACCAATCCAATGCTGTACAATTAATTCCATAGCTTAACAACATACATCACTCACACACACACTCACACAGACACACCTATTCACTTGGGCCTTCTCCCTCATGCCCTGCTGACATCCATGCAGGCCCACATTGACCTTGTGACCTCTGGAGCTCCATGCATCTTGTTCTACACTCCCTGCCTAGTAAAACCCTTTCTCCCATGGGCCTGAGAGTACAGCTCATTTGAGACCATTTTGGAAAAGATTTTCTGTCATTTTTAAATGCCCACAAAAAATTTCACATTATACTGCTGTTTTGAATGTATAGCAAAACCAGGTAGTTTTGAGGTTGAATAGCTACTTGAGTTGCTTGGTTCTACTGAAATTACCAACAGGCATTGGTCCAGGGTGATCAGGCCTATAATTTGAGACCATTTGGGTAAAGATTAGAGCTTTCTTTCCTTTTTAAATCACTCCAGGCAATATGTAATACAAATCTGATTTGGTTGCAATGCTGGGAAGAACTACACCACAGTAGATCCACGTTGCCTTTCAACTTTTTTCAAATAGGTTAAATCCTTCCAAAATGTCATATGAGGTGCAGCAGGCTAGGAGAAAGGGGGGAGAGAGTGGCCAGCCTCCACAGGGGATATATAAATACATTGCCTGCTGCCCTAACTTCAACTTGATGCCTATGTGGGTTTATATTGCCATATCAAACTGTCTTCTTTGTCAACCCATCAGGCCACTATAAGGATTACCTGTGTTGAGTTTAAGCTTCCTGGAGCAACCGGAAGTGGGAAGATTGACCCTAAACATGGTTTAGATGTATCCACCAGCAGATAGTGAAAACGCTACATTCAACCCTCTGTAAAAAGTTTAGTTTTTCACGGATTGACCTGAAACTCAGGATTCTGTAAGAGCTTGTCCCAATGAGGATATGTGTTTAATTACAGCTTCCTGTGACAACCGGAAGTGCCTTACATTGTTGTCATAGGTGCTGTTTCGAAGGGTTAAAAAGGTCACATCCTTCCAAAATGTCACATGTGTGATTAGGCAACCCTCATGAACCCGTACATATTAGAAAACCAGGTTTTTATCCGTTTGTTTTTTTATAAAGCTAGAAAAAAATATATAAAAAAATATAAAAAATATGAAGAAAATATGCATCACTAACTGTAAGTCGCTCTGGATAAGAGTGTCTGCTAAATGACTACCAAAAAAAAAATATATATATATTTTTTCATAAATATGAAAATGAAAAAAAAGACGACTACCAGGTGAACGCATAACTTACCACGTGCCCGTAGCCAAACACGTCTTTAAATGACCAGTGGGGTCGAATCCGGGTGGGGGGGTGTGATAACTGCCTGAATGGAGGTGAAGCTTCACTTAATCTACTTTGAAGCAGAAAAAAAAATATGAAAAATTATTTTTTCAAAAATATGAAAATGAAAAAAAAGAAGACATGGGGGCGTGCGGGACGCACTCGCTAAGCGGACCGGCACATTGAACGCGGGTCGGCGACTCCCCGCTTGCCAGGAGCCCTCCGAAAACGTGGACGGATCCTGCCGAGTAAGAAATGATACTCGGGAGGTGTTTACCCAGCTGACAGAGAGAGGGAGAGGGGACTCTCTCCAATCCCACTGACCTCACTGTTGGGTACATGCTGTCTGGACTATTTTCAGAGAATAGACTGCTTAATGTAACCGACGGGATATGAACCAGGTCTACCGCGGGAGAAAGCAACAGCTTGACCGTTACACCAAGAGGACATTCCCTACATTGGAGCTGAATGTCAACATTAAAGATGAAGAAGAGGAGGAGAAGATTGGGGAATCTGTTTCTCATGGTAAGAGCAGGTTCTATCACATTAATCATGATGTATGTTTCTGATGTGTATTGGTTGGCATTCAGAACCATTGATATGTTTTCTCAATTGGAACTATTATCTCCTTTCTAAGTGTGAACTTGTCCACTTCCCTTCATGGATTTAAAAGGAAATGACTGGTATATGTAAACTCCCTCTACCCCATGCCAACACCAATCCAATGCTGTACAATTAATTCCATAGCTTAACAACATACATCACTCACACACACACTCACACAGACACACCTATTCACTTGGGCCTTCTCCCTCGTGCCCTGCTGACATCCATGCAGGCCCACATTGACCTTGTGACCTCTGGAGCTCCATGCATCTTGTTCTACACTCCCTGCCTAGTAAAACCCTTTCTCCCATGGGCCTGAGAGTACAGCTCATTTGAGACCATTTTGGAAAAGATTTTCTGTCATTTTTAAATGCCCACAAAAAATTTCACATTATACTGCTGTTTTGAATGTATAGCAAAACCAGGTAGTTTTGAGGTTGAATAGCTACTTGAGTTGCTTGGTTCTACTGAAATTACCAACAGGCATTGGTCCAGGGTGATCAGGCCTATAATTTGAGACCATTTGGGTAAAGATTAGAGCTTTCTTTCCTTTTTAAATCACTCCAGGCAATATGTAATACAAATCTGATTTGGTTGCAATGCTGGGAAGAACTACACCACAGTAGATCCACGTTGCCTTTCAACTTTTTTCAAATAGGTTAAATCCTTCCAAAATGTCATATGAGGTGCAGCAGGCTAGGAGAAAGGGGGGAGAGAGTGGCCAGCCTCCACAGGGGATATAGAAATACATTGCCTGCTGCCCTAACTTCAACTTGATGCCTATGTGGGTTTATATTGCCATATCAAACTGTCTTCTTTGTCAACCCATCAGGCCACTATAAGGATTACCTGTGTTGAGTTTAAGCTTCCTGGAGCAACCGGAAGTGGGAAGATTGACCCTAAACATGGTTTAGATGTATCCACCAGCAGATAGTGAAAACGCTACATTCAACCCTCTGTAAAAAGTTTAGTTTTTCACGGATTGACCTGAAACTCAGGATTCTGTAAGAGCTTGTCCCAATGAGGATATGTGTTTAATTACAGCTTCCTGTGACAACCAGAAGTGCCTTACATTGTGGTCATAGGTGCTGTTTCGAAGGGTTAAAAAGGTCACATCCTTCCAAAATGTCACATGTGTGATTAGGCAACCCTCATGAACCCGTACATATTAGAAAACCAGGTTTTTATCCGTTTGTTTTTTTATAAAGCTAGAAAAAAATATATAAAAAAAATTAAAAATATGAAGAAAATATGCATCACTAACTGTAAGTCCCTCTGGATAAGAGTGTCTGCTAAATGAATACCAAAAAAAATATATATATATTTTTTCATAAATATGAAAATGAAAAAAACCAGGTGAACGCATAACTTACCACGTGCCCGTAGCCAAACACGTCTTTAAATGACCAGTGGGGTCGAATCCGGGTGGGGTGGTGTGATAACTGCCTGAATGGAGGTGAAGCTTCACTTAATCTACTTTGAAGCAGAAAAAAAAATATGAAAAATTATTTTTTCAAAAATATGAAAATGAAAAAAAAGAAGACATGGGGGCGTGCGGGACGCACTCGCTAAGCGGAACGGCACATTGAACGCGGGTCGGCGACTCCCCGCTTGCCAGGAGCCCTCCGAAAACGTGGACGGATCCTGCCGAGTAAGAAATGATACTCGGGAGGTGTTTACCCAGCTGCCGAGTATACCAGGTGATGTAGGACAGGTTCACTCACACACACACTCACACAGACACACCTATTCACTTGGGCCATCTCCCTCATGCCCTGCTGACATCCATGCAGGCCCACATTGACCTTGTGACCTCTGGAGCTCCATGCATCTTGTTCTACACTCCCTGCCTAGTAAAACCCTTTCTCCCATGGGCCTGAGAGTACAGCTCATTTGAGACCATTTTGGAAAAGATGTTCTGTCATTTTTAAATGCCCACAAAAAATTTCACATTATACTGCTGTTTTGAATGTATAGCAAAACCAGGTAGTTTTGAGGTTGAATAGCTACTTGAGTTGCTTGGTTCTACTGAAATTACCAACAGGCATTGGTCCAGGGTGATCAGGCCTATAATTTGAGACCATTTGGGTAAAGATTAGAGCTTTCTTTCCTTTTTAAATCACTCCAGGCAATATGTAATACAAATCTGATTTGGTTGCAATGCTGGGAAGAACTACACCACAGTAGATCCACGTTGCCTTTCAACTTTTTTCAAATAGGTTAAATCCTTCCAAAATGTCATATGAGGTGCAGCAGGCTAGGAGAAAGGGGGGAGAGAGTGGCCAGCCTCCACAGGGGATATAGAAATACATTGCCTGCTGCCCTAACTTCAACTTGATGCCTATGTGGGTTTATATTGCCATATCAAACTGTCTTCTTTGTCAACCCATCAGGCCACTATAAGGATTACCTGTGTTGAGTTTAAGCTTCCTGGAGCAACCGGAAGTGGGAAGATTGACCCTAAACATGGTTTAGATGTATCCACCAGCAGATAGTGAAAACGCTACATTCAACCCTCTGTAAAAAGTTTAGTTTTTCACGGATTGACCTGAAACTCAGGATTCTGTAAGAGCTTGTCCCAATGAGGATATGTGTTTAATTACAGCTTCCTGTGACAACCGGAAGTGCCTTACATTGTGGTCATAGGTGCTGTTTCGAAGGGTTAAAAAGGTCACATCCTTCCAAAATGTCACATGTGTGATTAGGCAACCCTCATGAACCCGTACATATTAGAAAACCAGGTTTTTATCCGTTTGTTTTTTTATAAAGCTAGAAAAAAATATATAAAAAAAATAAAAAATATGAAGAGAATATGCATCAATAACTGTAAGTCGCTCTGGATAAGAGTGTCTGCTAAATGACTACCAAAAAAAAAATATATATATATTTTTTCATAAATATGAAAATGAAAAAAACCAGGTGAACGCATAACTTACCACGTGCCCGTAGCCAAACACGTCTTTAAATGACCAGTGGGGTCGAATCCGGGTGGGGTGGTGTGATAACTGCCTGAATGGAGGTGAAGCTTCACTTAATCTACTTTGAAGCAGAAAAAAAAATATGAAAAATTATTTTTTCAAAAATATGAAAATGAAAAAAAAGAAGACATGGGGGCGTGCGGGACGCACTCGCTAAGCGGACCGGCACATTGAACGCGGGTCGGCGACTCCCCGCTTGCCAGGAGCCCTCCGAAAACGTGGACGGATCCTGCCGAGTAAGAAATGATACTCGGGAGGTGTTTACCCAGCTGCCGAGTATACCAGGTGATGTAGGACAGGTTCACTCACACACACACTCACACAGACACACCTATTCACTTGGGCCATCTCCCTCATGCCCTGCTGACATCCATGCAGGCCCACATTGACCTTGTGACCTCTGGAGCTCCATGCATCTTGTTCTACACTCCCTGCCTAGTAAAACCCTTTCTCCCATGGGCCTGAGAGTACAGCTCATTTGAGACCATTTTGGAAAAGATGTTCTGTCATTTTTAAATGCCCACAAAAAATTTCACATTATACTGCTGTTTTGAATGTATAGCAAAACCAGGTAGTTTTGAGGTTGAATAGCTACTTGAGTTGCTTGGTTCTACTGAAATTACCAACAGGCATTGGTCCAGGGTGATCAGGCCTATAATTTGAGACCATTTGGGTAAAGATTAGAGCTTTCTTTCCTTTTTAAATCACTCCAGGCAATATGTAATACAAATCTGATTTGGTTGCAATGCTGGGAAGAACTACACCACAGTAGATCCACGTTGCCTTTCAACTTTTTTCAAATAGGTTAAATCCTTCCAAAATGTCATATGAGGTGCAGCAGGCTAGGAGAAAGGGGGGAGAGAGTGGCCAGCCTCCACAGGGGATATAGAAATACATTGCCTGCTGCCCTAACTTCAACTTGATGCCTATGTGGGTTTATATTGCCATATCAAACTGTCTTCTTTGTCAACCCATCAGGCCACTATAAGGATTACCTGTGTTGAGTTTAAGCTTCCTGGAGCAACCGGAAGTGGGAAGATTGACCCTAAACATGGTTTAGATGTATCCACCAGCAGATAGTGAAAACGCTACATTCAACCCTCTGTAAAAAGTTTAGTTTTTCACGGATTGACCTGAAACTCAGGATTCTGTAAGAGCTTGTCCCAATGAGGATATGTGTTTAATTACAGCTTCCTGTGACAACCGGAAGTGCCTTACATTGTGGTCATAGGTGCTGTTTCGAAGGGTTAAAAAGGTCACATCCTTCCAAAATGTCACATGTGTGATTAGGCAACCCTCATGAACCCGTACATATTAGAAAACCAGGTTTTTATCCGTTTGTTTTTTTATAAAGCTAGAAAAAAATATATAAAAAAAATAAAAAATATGAAGAGAATATGCATCAATAACTGTAAGTCGCTCTGGATAAGAGTGTCTGCTAAATGACTACCAAAAAAAATATATATATATATTTTTTCATAAATATGAAAATGAAAAAAACCAGGTGAACGCATAACTTACCACGTGCCCGTAGCCAAACACGTCTTTAAATGACCAGTGGGGTCGAATCCGGGTGGGGTGGTGTGATAACTGCCTGAATGGAGGTGAAGCTTCACTTAATCTACTTTGAAGCAGAAAAAAAAATATGAAAAATTATTTTTTCAAAAATATGAAAATGAAAAAAAAGAAGACATGGGGGCGTGCGGGACGCACTCGCTAAGCGGACCGGCACATTGAACGCGGGTCGGCGACTCCCCGCTTGCCAGGAGCCCTCCGAAAACGTGGACGGATCCTGCCGAGTAAGAAATGATACTCGGGAGGTGTTTACCCAGCTGCCGAGTATACCAGGTGATGTAGGACAGGTTCACTCACACACACACTCACACAGACACACCTATTCACTTGGGCCATCTCCCTCATGCCCTGCTGACATCCATGCAGGCCCACATTGACCTTGTGACCTCTGGAGCTCCATGCATCTTGTTCTACACTCCCTGCCTAGTAAAACCCTTTCTCCCATGGGCCTGAGAGTACAGCTCATTTGAGACCATTTTGGAAAAGATGTTCTGTCATTTTTAAATGCCCACAAAAAAATTCACATTATACTGCTGTTTTGAATGTATAGCAAAACCAGGTAGTTTTGAGGTTGAATAGCTACTTGAGTTGCTTGGTTCTACTGAAATTACCAACAGGCATTGGTCCAGGGTGATCAGGCCTATAATTTGAGACCATTTGGGTAAAGATTAGAGCTTTCTTTCCTTTTTAAATCACTCCAGGCAATATGTAATACAAATCTGATTTGGTTGCAATGCTGGGAAGAACTACACCACAGTAGATCCACGTTGCCTTTCAACTTTTTTCAAATAGGTTAAATCCTTCCAAAATGTCATATGAGGTGCAGCAGGCTAGGAGAAAGGGGGGAGAGAGTGGCCAGCCTCCACAGGGGATATAGAAATACATTGCCTGCTGCCCTAACTTCAACTTGATGCCTATGTGGGTTTATATTGCCATATCAAACTGTCTTCTTTGTCAACCCATCAGGCCACTATAAGGATTACCTGTGTTGAGTTTAAGCTTCCTGGAGCAACCGGAAGTGGGAAGATTGATCCTAAACATGGTTTAGATGTATCCACCAGCAGATAGTGAAAACGCTACATTCAACCCTCTGTAAAAAGTTTAGTTTTTCACGGATTGACCTGAAACTCAGGATTCTGTAAGAGCTTGTCCCAATGAGGATATGTGTTTAATTACAGCTTCCTGTGACAACCGGAAGTGCCTTACATTGTGGTCATAGGTGCTGTTTCGAAGGGTTAAAAAGGTCACATCCTTCCAAAATGTCACATGTGTGATTAGGCAACCCTCATGAACCCGTACATATTAGAAAACCAGGTTTTTATCCGTTTGTTTTTTTATAAAGCTAGAAAAAAATATATAAAAAAAATAAAAAATATGAAGAGAATATGCATCAATAACTGTAAGTCGCTCTGGATAAGAGTGTCTGCTAAATGACTACCAAAAAAAAAATATATATATATTTTTTCATAAATATGAAAATGAAAAAAACCAGGTGAACGCATAACTTACCACGTGCCCGTAGCCAAACACGTCTTTAAATGACCAGTGGGGTCGAATCCGGGTGGGGTGGTGTGATAACTGCCTGAATGGAGGTGAAGCTTCACTTAATCTACTTTGAAGCAGAAAAAAAAATATGAAAAATTATTTTTTCAAAAATATGAAAATGAAAAAAAAGAAGACATGGGGGCGTGCGGGACGCACTCGCTAAGCGGACCGGCACATTGAACGCGGGTCGGCGACTCCCCGCTTGCCAGGAGCCCTCCGAAAACGTGGACGGATCCTGCCGAGTAAGAAATGATACTCGGGAGGTGTTTACCCAGCTGCCGAGTATACCAGGTGATGTAGGACAGGTTCACTCACACACACACTCACACAGACACACCTATTCACTTGGGCCATCTCCCTCATGCCCTGCTGACATCCATGCAGGCCCACATTGACCTTGTGACCTCTGGAGCTCCATGCATCTTGTTCTACACTCCCTGCCTAGTAAAACCCTTTCTCCCATGGGCCTGAGAGTACAGCTCATTTGAGACCATTTTGGAAAAGATGTTCTGTCATTTTTAAATGCCCACAAAAAATTTCACATTATACTGCTGTTTTGAATGTATAGCAAAACCAGGTAGTTTTGAGGTTGAATAGCTACTTGAGTTGCTTGGTTCTACTGAAATTACCAACAGGCATTGGTCCAGGGTGATCAGGCCTATAATTTGAGACCATTTCGGTAAAGATTAGAGCTTTCTTTCCTTTTTAAATCACTCCAGGCAATATGTAATACAAATCTGATTTGGTTGCAATGCTGGGAAGAACTACACCAAAGTAGATCCACGTTGCCTTTCAACTTTTTTCAAATAGGTTAAATCCTTCCAAAATGTCATATGAGGTGCAGCAGGCTAGGAGAAAGGGGGGAGAGAGTGGCCAGCCTCCACAGGGGATATAGAAATACATTGCCTGCTGCCCTAACTTCAACTTGATGCCTATGTGGGTTTATATTGCCATATCAAACTGTCTTCTTTGTCAACCCATCAGGCCACTATAAGGATTACCTGTGTTGAGTTTAAGCTTCCTGGAGCAACCGGAAGTGGGAAGATTGACCCTAAACATGGTTTAGATGTATCCACCAGCAGATAGTGAAAACGCTACATTCAACCCTCTGTAAAAAGTTTAGTTTTTCACGGATTGACCTGAAACTCAGGATTCTGTAAGAGCTTGTCCCAATGAGGATATGTGTTTAATTACAGCTTCCTGTGACAACCGGAAGTGCCTTACATTGTGGTCATAGGTGCTGTTTCGAAGGGTTAAAAAGGTCACATCCTTCCAAAATGTCACATGTGTGATTAGGCAACCCTCATGAACCCGTACATATTAGAAAACCAGGTTTTTATCCGTTTGTTTTTTTATAAAGCTAGAAAAAAATATATAAAAAAAATTAAAAATATGAAGAAAATATGCATCACTAACTGTAAGTCGCTCTGGATAAGAGTGTCTGCTAAATGACTACCAAAAAAAATATATATATATATTTTTTCATAAATATGAAAATGAAAAAAACCAGGTGAACGCATAACTTACCACGTGCCCGTAGCCAAACACGTCTTTAAATGACCAGTGGGGTCGAATCCGGGTGGGGTGGTGTGATAACTGCCTGAATGGAGGTGAAGCTTCACTTAATCTAATTTGAAGCAGAAAAAAAAATATGAAAAATTATTTCTTGACTCGGAAAGCTAAATTGTTTGACGACATAATTGTCTGTGGGTTCCTATAGATTCAACAAGGCCTATCATTGACCATAAGGAGCGTGGACCAGCTTTCTTCCCTCATATCTCGAATGTAGGCTATGCTTTTGAATTCACCACAACAAGACGCTTTGAATATCCAAAAGGCATTTAGCAGAGTCAATTTCCATTTAGGCCTGCTTTCATGGGAGGTAGGCCTAAAGCCACATTCAATTCAACAGACCATACTGAGTTGAACAGTGCTGGCAGGTAGCCTAGCGGTTAAGAGCATTGAGCCAGTAACCGAAAGGTCGCTGGTTAAAATCCTTGAGCCGACTAGGTGAAACCTTTGTCAATGTACCCTTGAGCAAGGCATTTAACCCGAATTGCTTCTGTAAGTCACTCTGGATAAGAGCGTCTGCTAAATGACTCAAATGTCAAACATAAACACATTCCATACGTCACCATGTGGATATGTTATGCTCCCATAGAGAATGATAGAGACTAAAAGGCCATATTAGCATGGGCAGCGCCATTGAGGGCTTCCACCATGTAGTCAACTGGGTGGGTCTTCCACTTCATGATCTCTCCTGGTGACCCTGTTGGATGTCCAATCAGGTCATCTGGACGGATCAGCCAATCATGAAGAAGAAAAATGACTACTTTAAAATTGAGATAGCCTTAATGTCACAGACACAAAGAGGAGTCTTCTGTCTCTATGTTTGCTCCTCATCTGAATCTTGGGTGACAAGGGATGTGGTACTATGGCTACGTTTACACAGGCAGCCCAATTCTGATCTTTTTTCACTAATTGGTCTTTTGACCTGAAAAATATCTAAGTGAAAATATCTGATGTTTAGGGTCAAAAGACCAATTAGTGGAAACAAAGCTCAGAATTGGGCTGCCTGTGTAAGTAGACGCAGCCTATGTAGCATCTACCATTCAGACATGTTGGCTCATGTAACCTAGTAGGCTATAATTACAATTTCATCAATAAATAACGTTTAATCTAATTAGCCTATAATAAAGACTAACACATAATGAACCGTATGATGCTTTGTGCGTTTAAATGCAGTGGGAATAGACTGACAACACGAAGGCTACCGTGCAAGCACTATAGCGGTTATTAGGCCTACCGTATGAGGCGATTGCAAACTCCAAGAACAAATCGCGTAACATCCAATTGACCCGACATAGTGAATCTACCCAAGCCAGGGCCGCCGCCGCATTCCGCGGCCCAGCTGTCAAACATTCAACAACTCAGAATTGGCTTGCTTTCAAAACTAAGTTCTGGCCAATGGATAGTCTCGCTGCTATGGTACAAATTCATCTATAAAATAAAAACAAAAGACTGCACTAAACTGTCCTTGTTGTCTGTTTCAGATAGGCCTATAGAGTGCCCTTTACATCTACGCCTAATTTAGGCTTTAACATACCATGTCATTCGTTGACAATAACAATAATGTATTGTCTTTCATCAGCAAAAAGGTTAGGGGCAGGCAACAAAACATTTATATATTTTGAGACTAAGATCCAGAGAATTGTGAATGCGCACGTTACTTGTTTACGCGAATGTGGATAGCGAATATATCCAACAAAGAGAACATCCTATAGACTATAAATCACCTATCTGTCCCTAGATGTCTCAGTCGGAATATATTAGCAGCATATATCTTTGCACTTAATACCCAGTTTATCTTTTGACACTTACCGACTTTGAACGGGTGAAACGCGTTTTTTATTGGCCGGAATCTCTTTCCATGTCAGAATCACACGGTTTAACAATACTTCGAAGACGCTGTTTTTCAGGAGGAGTTGGGATGCCAATAACCTCGGTTGTTTTTCCATGTCTTCACCAATAAGTCACCACACTGGGTGACTTAGAGAGCGTATCAATGTTATCTTAATCTAAGCATTTCTTTAGTAATTTATCGGGTTACTGAGACCCATTCTCTACACAAGGAAACAATGTTGCTGTTTTCGACTGCCACAATTGGATAGCGGATTCTCCATTCACCAAAAGGGGACGGGCTGAAATTACGCTTGACGTCACGACGCATTCCAATTTTGGTGCTAGAGAAAGAGGCTTTGAGATGAGCTTGTTCAGAGAGCAAATATTTCAATAAAATAAAATATAATTAATATGATTGTAGGCCTATGTGTATATTTGTAAAATAAATACAATTAAATAAGTGTTATGTATTTTAAAAACGTCAGAATGACACTCAAACGGACCATTATTATTTCACTTTCATGTTAGGCCTACTACTTCTGTCCAATAGAGATAGATAGAGGACTCTAGTGGCCAAAATCCTGATCGTTTTAGCATGGGCAGCACCATTGAGGACTTTCACCATTTTGAAGTAGTGAACTGGATGGGACTTCCTAGGGGTTAAGGAAGGATCACAGAATTCCATCCAGGTCACCAAGAGGGATCAGCCAATGAATTATACTTGTGAGCAAACATTCCATAACTACAGGTGCCAGTAAATCGCCAACCTTGGCATTATATCTGTTCAAACAACACACTCCAGGTGGCAGTATGCACCCTTTCAGTTTGTTTACCAACTCATAAAAGTAGTAGTTGAAGAAAATTGACTACTTCAAAATGGAGATGGCCTTAATGGCAGTGCCCCATGCTCTCACAGACGCCATAATGGGACAGATACAATGATGCCATGTCTATCTAAGTCTATGTTCTATCCAGCACTTATAGTCCTTGATTTTGTGCCATAGGTGGACAAAAAATGAGTTTTATTTTGACATGAGGTAAGCCGAGAGGAAGTGGGTCTACAACAGACCCACGTTTGTAAAGTCTGTTCAATAATATTATCCTTTAGATATTTTGTCTCAAATTACCCCTCTCATAATGACCAACCGCCCTGCCCACCGGCACATTAAGTTTAAATGGAATTGTATTTAACTTCTGGCTTCCCAAGGACTGTTGTTGTGCAACCGAGTACATTTGAAAGCAACGCTAGTGTGTGTACTGTAAATACAGCTGCGTTGCTAAAAGTAACTAGTACATTGGGTGCAGTAGGTCTTTAGACTCTCCTGGAGGTGGTTTGTAAATCTTCCCTAGCGTGAGGTCATTTTTTTCTTATTTCTCTGGACTCTCGTTTGAGGTCAAGCAGGTCATAAACAGTTTCTCTGTATTGTAAAATTATGCTTTTGTTAATTCCATGAAGTTTGGACGTTGAAAGGGATTGAATGCATTTCTCACAAAATGTATTGCTGCAAAGCAGATCAATCTATGTGCTAGTTAGTCACTGCAGTAGATCATTCAAGAAAACAAAGTCTTCAATGGCCAGTACTGTATAATCAATGATCTCACTAACAAAGAATCATTGGTTTAATTGGAACACAACACATCTCTGTTATGTAGTGGCTGTGTGAGCAATGACAGCTTTGTCAGAGTCCCATTACAATGAACTGGGAGTCTGTAGTTGTACATAGTGAAGCATTGAGGATGAGTAGAATGCCATCTTGGAGTGATGTCATAATGGGGTCATAAGAAGATAGAATCCTCTTGCCATTAGGCCAGAATCTTAGGTGGGAGAACATTCAGAGAGAAGGTTAGTTGGAGAAAGTCATCATATTGGTAAGTAATGTTTCTAAATTGTTCCTAAAGTTATGGTGAATCTACTATAATGGAGAGGACGGTTTTAGGCAAATATGATAGAATTTCATATCACTTTGCGTAGCCTACTGCGAGTATCAAATTCCTGTCTTATGTTTAAATGAATATTTTCATGGTTAAATATTGGTATGCATTCATTTATCTAAACTGATTACTGTATAATCTAGATTACCGAACCTGAGAGTGATTTCTAATGAGATTGAATTGATTAGTACTGTCTTAAAACACATTTAACAGCATAGTGTACTATACTATAAACATTTTTGAAAAGATTTACACAAAATCTATAGTATAAAGAGAAGTTTGCATAATTGGTTTGTCACAGCTTGTTTAGTTTGGATACAGGGCTGTTTTATGGTGAGATGCAAAATAATGTGTTAGCGGCACTAGAAATGTAGGCATTGATGAAAGGCACCGCATAGGGTAAAAGGCTTTAATAGTAGTTTGAATGGCTATAGGGACACTGAGAGGTCATGTTTATTGGACATACTGTCACTATAATCACAGGATGCATAGCCGCGGGAAGTAGTTGTCACGATCGTCGGGAACAGAGGAGGACCAAGGCGCAGCGTGGAATGCGAACATATTTATTAATTGATGATCACACGAACAAAAACAAAACGAAAACGTGACGTCCCTGGTTACATTCACAAACCAACACGGAACAAGAAACCACACCAAATGAATGCCTAACGGCTACCTAAGTATGACTCCCAATCAGAGACAACGAGCTACAGCCGTCTCTGATTGGGAGCCACCCTGGCCAACATAGATATACAAAACCAGAACAAACACAAATGAAAACTCACACCCTGGCTCAACATACTAGAGTCCCCAGAGCCAGGGCGTGACAGTACCGAGTGGAGGACAGAGGAGCCTCTTAAAGAAGAAGTTACAGGTCTGTGAGAGCCAGAAATCTTGCTTGTTTGTAGGTGACCAAATACTTATTTTCCACCATAATTTGCAAATAAATTCATTAAAAATCCTACAATGTGATTTTCTAGATTTTTTTTCTCAATTTGTCTGTCATAGTTGACGTGTACCTATGATGAAATTACAGGCCTCTCTCATCTTTTTAAGTGGGAGAACTTGCACAATTGGTGGCTGACTAAATACTTTTTTCCCCCACTGTAAATGTAAATTCTGTCAATTTGGAATTTACGTTAATGTCAAATTAATCTTTGGCAATTGGGTAAAACATTTATGTGGAACTGTTAAAAGTGATTTGCTTAATTTCTTTTGATGTCGATGCTGTCTTTAGGTTGTTTAAGGATTTGTTTTCCATTAGCAGCATCCTGTAGGTTGCTAACATTTAGGAACTCTCTTTTAGAGCTCATTCGTATTGGAAGTGCACAGTATTGGTCAGGGCGACTTGCATGTTGAGGTGGGCCTGCTAAGGACGGAGCTGAAGCAATTGGCCTGTATGGGGGAGATGAGATGGATAGAGAGACAGTCTCTGGAGATGAATAGAGAGATGGTGTTGAAGGAAGTGGAGAGGGACAGACTTGAGAGGATGAAGAGGGAGGAGAAGAAGGAGCATGCAAAAATAAATCAGATGAAGGATGAAGAGTTGCTGTTGATGGATATTAGAATGAGGGAAAGGGAGAGAGAGATGGAGGAGGAAAGGAGGAGGTTAATGGAGAAATCTGAGAGGCACAAGGTAGAGAAACAGATGGCGCTCCAGAAGAAAAGACAGGAGGAGAGAGACAAGTGGGAGATATCTGAAAAGAAGAGAGTGGAGGAATGGAAAGAGTTTTACTGGAAGGAAGAAGAAAACCGAAAGGAAGATGCATGGATGAAAGCAGAGAGGAAGGCAAAGAGAAAGGTGGAAGAAGCAAATAGAAAGGTGGAAGAAGCAAAGAGAAAGATGGAAGAAGCAAAGAGAAAGGTGGAAGAAGCAAAGAGAATGATGGAAGAAGCAAAGAGAACGGTGGAAGAAGCAAAGAGAAAGGTGGAAGAAGCAAAGAGAAAGATGGGAGAAGAACAACAGAGGCTGAAAAAGCAAGCCAGGCTAACGGAGACCCTGAGCGATAGAAAAAGAAGAGACGGGGAAGAGAGAAAGGAAGATGAAAATAAGTGTGTGAAGGAAGCAAGGGAAGGAGACAGGAGAGAGCTCCTGAAAGAAAAGAGACTAAGTGCAGAAGAAAATATGACACACATGGAGAAACAAATGAGAGAGCTGGAGGTCAAAGGTAAAAAGGAGAGGGAATAGACGGAGAATAAAGTGTGATATGTGAGGTTAGCTTCAACACCTTAACTTATACTGTCTGTTTCCCAACTCCCTCTCTCCCAGATTCCTCCATCTTCTCAGCTGGTGCTGAGGTCAAACAGACCCAGTGCAAAGGTCATCTTAGTTTACAGTTCTTTTGTACATTGAAAGTGTTATACAACTGCACACATGGAGTGTGGTATTAACATCCTCCATTTTCCTTTGTCTTGTCAGATGTCTCCATGGTTACTGCAACTGAGTCAAAGACTCTGAACCCTCAGAAGGACCAGCCAGCAAAGTGCAAAGGTAAAGACCAGGGCCCGGTTTCCTGATAGCGATGGAACTTAAGCTTACTAGTGTTTTAACGATGTATCGTTTTTATAATGGCCGAAGATGTCAAAATTACAGACAGTGTAGCCTACAAATAGAAGTAAATTGACTGAACATGAAATTGATTTCAATATGATTGAAACATAGGCCTATACAGCCTACTGGATTTATTTTCTAATGCAGTCATCTCGGTTTTCAGTTGAAGCATATTTTTATCCTTCGCTTGTTGAATTGCAAAGATATTGGCAACTTTGTATTTGTAGTCAACTTCCTGTCGAAGTTATCGTAAGTCACAGAGAGACAGATAAACAGCTTGATTCTATGTTTAGCGGATGTCTTCTGTGTAGAAAGTGACGCGGAAGGGCAAAAAAGAATCTAACGACGCATTTAGCTGTCTGATATCAGTGGAGTTTTCTGGTTGAATCACCCTTCTTTCCACCCAATTTTGTTTTTATGTGATGACGTTGAATCAACATCTCTCTCTCTCTCTCTCTCTCTCTCTCTCTCTCTCTCTCTCTCTCTCTCTCTCTCTCTCTCTCTCTCTCTCTCTCTCTCTCTCTCTCTCTCTCTCTCTCTCTCTCTCTCTCTCTCTCTCTCTCTCTCTCTCTCAGAATTCTCTGTGTTTTCCATGAGCAGTCAAGGCGTGGCCAAGGTCCCCCAGGTTCTGCAGGTCAAAGTGAGTAAGAAAAGTGAGAGTGTCCAAAAGAAAGATGGGAATGACAAAGTAACAGCGCCAAAGACAGAGGCAGAGCTCCTTATGGACAAATTTGAGAGGATGGCAGAAGAGGAGAGAATTTGGCCTTGTCAGAAGGATAGGAGAGATAAAGACCAGGCCAAAGAGATAGAGGGAAAGAGAAAGGAGGAGGAGGTGCTGTCTAAAGAAGAGCAGCGCAGGCTGAGGAATGAGAAGGCCTTACAGGAACACCTGGACAGGGTAAAGAATCCGGAAAGGACAGGCAAACAGACCAGACAACCACAATGTAAAGGTAGGACCAGGCAAAGTGACAAGGGACTCAAACACAAAACATTTAATTCTCTGTGGTTTAAAAGCAAAGAGCACCATCGCGCTCTCCCTAAAGTTAGGTTGGTGCGTAAAACCCTTAAATTCAAATAAGCAATAAAGTGTGATGGTCCGCACTCAAAAAGATGTCGCATAAAGCTGACGTCATTTTTTTTGTTTTTGTTTTTGTCTTTTTCACTGCATGAGGGATAGCATACACAGATTTTTCTGCTTTGCATCCTTCAGGGTGGTTTAGCATCACGTTGTACTCCGACGATGCCATCTTAATCCCCATGGGGAGGCTAATAAAACTGTATTACATTTAAGTAACAGCAGTGTATCTCACTAAGGTACTGAGTTATGTGTGACTACTCCTCTGGTGCATTGAAACAGCCTATAGGACTTAACTCTACTTTTACTGCTGTGTGTTATTGTCCTATCAAATCTCCATTCATATATATTCCTTTTCTGTCCTTAGATTACTCTATTTTCACTGCATCAGGGCTAAAGAGCAAGGACCCGCATGATCAACAGTCAGCAAAATGCAAAGGTAAAACATGAAGGGGGATAGAGAGGGACAGACTTTTCACAAAGTATTTGATGACACAGTGCAAAGATAAAAAGGATGAGAGATCTAGAGAGAGGGAGACAAGGACGAGAGAGAGAAAGAGAGAGAGACAGAGAGAAAGAGAGAGAGAGAGAGAGACAGAGAGAGACAGAGAGACAGAGAGAGAGACACAGAGAGAGAGAGACAGAGAGAAATTCATTATTAGAGAGCGGACCCCATACTTCGCTGCCATATAGAGCACTTGGTTCTATAACTGATTGAGCCAGATTCTAATTGGAATTTCGATTTTAATATTCCTTTTAATGGCTCTTCTTGCTTTGTCTCTCAGCTCATTCACAGCCATGTGAAAGCTACCTGTGTTGCAGATATTTAGTCCTAGATACGTGTAATTTTTGGTGTGTTCTAATAGAACTGTGTCCAAATAGAATTTATATTTGTCATCCTGATTTCCTGACTTTTTTTGGAATATCATTATGTTCGTTTTTTTTTAGATTAACGGTCAGAGCCCAGGTCTGACAGAACCTGTGCAGATGATCTAGATGCTGCTGTAACCCCTCCTAAGTGGGAGACAGTTGCACCAGGTCATCTGCGTACAGCAGACACTTGATTTCAGTGTTGTGTAGGGTGAGACCAGGTGCTGCTGATTCTTTTAATGTTTTTGCCAATTCATAGAGGTTAAATAGTGTTGCACTTATTGGGCAGCCCTGTTTCACTCTACGTCCCTGAGAGAAGAAGTCTCGGCTTGTTGCCGATTTTAAGTTGTTTTTAGTGTACATTGATTTAACAACATCATATGTTTTCCCTCCAATACCACTTACTATTCATTTGTAATACAATACCTTAGTGCAAAATTGAATCAAATGCTTTCTTGAAGTCTAACAAACACGAGTAGATTTTGCCTTTGTTTTGGTTGACTTGTTTGTCAATTAGAGTGTGGAGGGTGTAAATGTGGTCTCTCTCTCTCTCTCTCTCTCTCTCTCTCTCAATTCAATTTCAATTTAAGGTCTTTATTGGCATGGGAAACGTATGTTAACATTGTCAAAGCATGTGCAGTAGGTAGTAAACAAAAGAGAAATAAACAATAAATATTAACAGTAAACATTACACTCAGAAGTTCCAAAAGAATAAAGACATTTCAAATGTCATATTACGTCTATATACAGTGTTGTAACGATGGGCAAATAGTTCAAAATTCTTTGTGGGTCTGTGTAATCTGAGGGATTCCACCACATTTTGTGGGCAGTGCCTACGGCGGCCTCTCTCAATAGCAAGGCTATGCTCACTGAGTCTGTATATAGTCAAAGCTTCTCTCTCTCTCTCTCTCTCTCTCTCTCTCTCTCTCTCTCTCTCTCTCTGTCTCTTTCTCTCTCTCTCCCTCTGTCTCTCTCAATTCAATTTCAATTTAATGTCTTTATTGGCATGGGAAACGTATGTTAACATTGTCAAAGCAAGTGAAGTAGGTAGTAAACAAAAGAGAAATAAACAATAAATATTAACAGTAAACATTACACTCAGAAGTTCCAAAAGAATAAAGACATTTCAAAATGTCATTTTACGTCTATATACAGTGTTGTAACGATGGGCAAATAGTTCAAATTTCTTTGTGTGTCTGTGTAATCTGAGGGATTCCACCTCATTTTGTGGGCAGTGCCTACGGCGGCCTCTCTCAATAGCAAGGCTATTCTCACTGAGTCTGTATATAGTCAAAGCTTTCTCTCTCTCTCTCTCTCTCTCTCTCTCTCTCTCTCTCTCTCTCTCACTCTCTCTCTCTCTCTCTCTCTCTCTCTCTCTCTCAGATTTCTCTGTGTTTTCCACGAGCAGTCAAGGTGTGGCCAAGGTCCCCCAGGTTCTGCAGGTCAAAGTGAGTAAGAAAAGTGAGAGTGTCCAAAAGAAAGATGGGAATGACAAAGTAACAGCGCCAAAGACAGAGGCAGAGCTCCTTATGGACAAATTTGAGAGGATGGCAGAAGAGGAGAGAATTTGGCCTTGTCAGAAGGATAGGAGAGATAAAGACCAGGCCAAAGAGATAGAGGGAAAGAGAAAGGAGGAGGAGGTGCTGTCTAAAGAAGAGCAGCGCAGGCTGAGGAATGAGAAGGCCTTACAGGAACACCTGGACAGGATAGAGAATCCGGAATTGAGAGGCAAACAGACCAGACAACCACAATGTAAAGGTAGGACAAGGCAAAGTGACAAGGGACTCAAACACAAAACATTGCATTCTCTGTGGTTTAAAAGCAAAGAGCACCCTCGCGCTCTCCCTAAAGTTAGGTTGGTGCGTAAAACCCTTAAATTCAAATAAGCAATAAAGTGTGATGGTCCGCACTCAAAAAGATGTCGCATAAAGCTGACGTCATTTTTTTTGTTTTTGTTTTTGTTTTTGTCTTTTTCACTGCATGAGGGATAGCATACACAGATTTTTCTGCTTTGCATCCTTCAGGGTGGTTTAGCATCACGTTGTACTCCGACGATGCCATCTTAATCCCCATGGGGAGGCTAATAAAACTGTATTACATTTAAGTAACAGCAGTGTATCTCACTAAGGTACTGAGTTATGTGTGACTACTCCTCTGGTGCATTGAAACAGCCTATAGGACTTAACTCTACTTTACTGCTGTGTGTTATTGTCCTATCAAATCTCCATTCATATATATTCCTTTTCTGTCCTTAGATTACTCTATTTTCACTGCATCAGGGCTAAAGAGCAAGGACCCGCATGATCAACAGTCAGCAAAATGCAAAGGTAAAACATGAAGGGGGATAGAGAGGGACAGACTTTTCACAAAGTATTTGATGACACAGTGCAAAGATAAAAAGCATGAGAGATCTAGAGAGAGGGAGACAAAAAAGGACGAGAGAGAGAAAGAGAGAGAGACAGAGAGAAAGAGAGAGACAGAGAGACAGAGAGAGACAGAGAGACAGAGAGAGAGACACAGAGAGAGAGAGACAGAGACAGAGACAGATAGAAACAGAGAGAGAGACAGAGAGAGAAACAGAGAGAGAGAGAGAGAGAGAGAGAGAGAGAAAGAGCGAGACAGAGAGAGAGAGACAGAGAGAAATTCATTATTAGAGAGCGGACCCCATACTTCGCTGCCATATAGAGCACTTGGTTCTATAACTGATTGAGCCAGATTCTAATTGGAATTTCGATTTTAATATTCCTTTTAATGGCTCTTCTTGCTTTGTCTCTCATCTCATTCACAGCCATGTGAAAGCTACCTGTGTTACAGATATTTAGTCCTAGATACGTGTAATTTTTGGTGTGTTCTAACAGAACTGTGTCCAAATAGAATTTATATTTGTCATCCTGATTTCCTGACCTTTTTTTGGAATATCATTATATTCGTTTTTTTTAGATTAACGGTCAGAGCCCAGGTCTGACAGAACCTGTGCAGAGGATCTAGATGCTGCTGTAACCCCTCCTAAGTGGGAGACAGTTGCACCAGGTCATCTGCGTACAGCAGACACTTGATTTCAGTGTTGTGTAGGGTGAGACCAGGTGCTGCCGATTCTTCTAATGTTTTTGCCAATTCATAGAGGTTAAATAGTGTTGCACTTATTGGGCAGCCCTGTTTCACTCCACGTCCCTGAGAGAAGAAGTCTCGGCTTGTTGCCGATTTTAAGTTGTTTTTTGTGTACATTGATTTAATAACATCATATGTTTTCCCTCCAATACCACTTACTATTCGTTTGTAATGAAATACCTTAGTGCAAAATTGAATCAAATGCTTTCTTGAAGTCTACAACACACGAGTAGATTTTGCCTTTGTTTTGGTTGACTTGTTTGTCAATTAGAGTGTGGAGGGTGTAAATGTGGTCTCTCTCTCTCTCTCTCTCTCTCTCAATTCAATTTCAATTTAAGGTCTTTATTGGCATGGGAAACGTATGTTAACATTGTCAAAGCAAGTGAAGTAGGTAGTAAACAAAAGAGAAATAAACAATAAATATTAACAGTAAACATTACACTCAGAAGTTCCAAAAGAATAAAGACATAAAAAATGTCATATTACGTCTATATACAGTGTTGTAACGATGGGCAAATAGTTCAAAATTCTTTGTGGGTCTGTGTAATCTGAGGGATTTCACCTCATTTTGTGGGCAGTGCCTACGGCGGCCTCTCTCAATAGCAAGGCTATGCTCACTGAGTCTGTATATAGTCAAAGCTTCTCTCTCTCTCTCTCTCTCTCTCTCTCTCTCTCTCTCTCAATTCAATTTCAATTTAATGTCTTTATTGGCATGGGAAACGTATGTTAACATTGTCAAAGCAAGTGAAGTAGGTAGTAAACAAAAGAGAAATAAACAATAAATATTAACAGTAAACATTACACTCAGAAGTTCCAAAAGAATAAAGACATTTCAAAATGTAATTTTACGTCTATATACAGTGTTGTAACGATGGGCAAATAGTTCAAATTTCTTTGTGTGTCTGTGTAATCTGAGGGATTCCACCTCATTTTGTGGGCAGTGCCTACGGCGGCCTCTCTCAATAGCAAGGCTATTCTCACTGAGTCTGTATATAGTCAAAGCTTTTCTCTCTCTCTCTCTCTCTCTCTCTCTCTCTCTCTCTCTCTCTCTCTCTCTCTCTCTCTCTCTCTCTCTCTCTATCTCTCTCTCTCTCTCTCTCTCTCTCTCAGATTTCTCTGTGTTTTCCACGAGCAGTCAAGGTGTGGCCAAGGTCCCCCAGGTTCTGCAGGTCAAAGTGAGTAATAAAAGTGAGAGTGTCCAAAAGAAAGATGGGAATGACAAAGTAACAGCGCCAAAGACAGAGGCAGAGCTCCTTATGGACAAATTTGAGAGGATGGCAGAAGAGGAGAGAATTTGGCCTTGTCAGAAGGATAGGAGAGATAAAGACCAGGCCAAAGAGATAGAGGGAAAGAGAAAGGAGGAGGAGGTGCTGTCTAAAGAAGAGCAGCGCAGGCTGAGGAATGAGAAGGCCTTACAGGAACACCTGGACAGGATAGAGAATCCGGAATTGAGAGGCAAACAGACCAGACAACCACAATGTAAAGGTAGGACAAGGCAAAGTGACAAGGGACTCAAACACAAAACATTTCATTCTCTGTGGTTTAAAAGCAAAGAGCACCCTCGCGCTCTCCCTAAAGTTAGGTTGGTGCGTAAAACCCTTAAATTCAAATAAGCAATAAAGTGTGATGGCCGGCACTCAAAAAGATGTCGAATAAAGCTGACGTCATTTTTTTTGTTTTTGTTTTTGTTTTTGTCTTTTTCACTGCATGAGGGATAGCATACACAGATTTTTCTGCTTTGCATCCTTCAGGGTGGTTTAGCATCACGTTGTACTCAGACGATGCCATCTTAATCCCCATGGGGAGGCTAATAAAACTGTATTCCATTTAAGTAACAGCAGTGTATCTCACTAAGGTACTGAGTTATGTGTGACTACTCCTCTGGTGCATTGAAACAGCCTATAGGACTTAACTCTACTTTTACTGCTGTGTGTTATTGTCCTATCAAATCTCCATTCATATATATTCCTTTTCTGTCCTTAGATTACTCTATTTTCACTGCATCAGGGCTAAAGAGCAAGGACCCGCATGATCAACAGTCAGCAAAATGCAAAGGTAAAACATGAAGGGGGATAGAGAGGGACAGACTTTTCACAAAGTATTTGATGACACAGTGCAAAGAATTTTATTTTTCTTTATTTTATTTTATTTTTTTTATTTTTTTTTGTCATTTAGCAGACGCTCTTATCCAGAGCGACTTACAGGAGCAATTAGGGTTAAGTGCCTTGCTCAAGGGCACATCGACAGATTTTTCACCTAGTCGGCTCTGGGATTAGAACCAGCGACCTTTCAGTTACTGGCACAATGCTCTTACCCACTAAGCTACCTGCCGCCCCAAAGATAAAAAGGATGAGAGATCTAGAGAGAGGGAGACAAAAAAGGACGAGAGAGAGAAAGAGAGAGAGACAGAGAGAGAGACAGAGAGAGACAGAGAGAAAGAGAGAGAGACAGAGAGAGAAACTCTCTCTCTCTCTCTCTCTCTCTCTCTCTCTCTCTCTCTCTCTCTCTCTGATGGTATTAACATCCCCCATTTTCCTTTGTCTTGTCAGATGTCTCCATGGTTACTGCAACTGAGTCAAAGACTCTGAACCCTCAGAAGGACCAGCCAGCAAAGTGCAAAGGTAAAGACCAGGGCCCGGTTTCCTGATAGCGATGGAACTTAAGCTTACTAGTTTTTTAACGATGTATCGTTTTTATAATGGCCGAAATGTCAAAAATTACAGACAGTGTAGCCTACAAATAGAAGTAAATTGACTGAACATGAAATTGATTTCAATATGATTGAAATATAGGCCTATACAGCCTACTGGATTTATTTTCTAATGCAGTCATCTCGGTTTTCAGTTGAAGCATATTTTTATCCTTCGCTTGTTGAATTGCAAAGATATTGGCAACTTTGTATTTGTAGTCAACTTCCTGCCGAAGTTATCGTCAGTCACAGAGAGACAGATAAACAGCTTGATTCTATGTTTAGCGGATGTCTTCTGTGTAGAAAGTGACGCGGAAGGGCAAAAAAGAATCTAACGACGCATTTAGCTGTCTGATATCAGTGGAGTTTTCTGGTTGAATCACCCTTCTTTCCACCCAATTTTGTTTTTATGTGATGACGTTGAATCAACATCTCTCTCTCTCTCTCTCTCTCTCTCTCTCTCTCTCTCTCTCTCTCTCTCTCTCTCTCTCTCTCTCTCTCTCTGATGTCTCTATATTTGCAGCTGGGAAAAATCGCTTTGCTAAATTCTTGAAAACCCTTGTGTTCAGAAAAACGAAGGCATAATGCATAGGTAAGAGAGGAGAATGTTACAACTCAGAGAATGTTAAAGCTGATGACTGAAGTTTGTTTGACACACAGTATTACATGATTCTAACAATGATACCTTTTTGTATTTTTTCCAGTTCCTGACGTTTTCCTTGCTAACAAGTGACCTCTGCAATTTTACAAATATTTTCTGAAATTCATTCTCATTCTTTCCTTTGTTTTCTATATCCATTTCTATATAACATTCTTCAAGCATTATAAAATAATAAAAATAATTTTAGCATCAAATGTTTGTGTGTGACATTGTTTTTAAGGGTCAGGTCAAAACCAATTCTGTGTTCTGTGTTTTGCTAGAGAGAAACTGTATGGATATTAGCCCAGATTCCTAACCTCTAGTTTTGCCAAAACTTTCAAAAAAAAATTGTCACCAGCCTTAGATTCTCAACAATTATTTTGTCGCATTAGACTTGAAAGATATGCTAAGAGAATTGAGCGTGCCAGAGAAAATGGTCTCTAATGGTCTCTAATGTATCCACAGTTTTGTACTCAAAGCATTCTTTCTCTCTTTAGATTGTCACAGATGGTTGTGGCCATAGAGCTCGCCAGTTTGTAGTCCTAAAAACTGGAAATGAAACCTCATTCACAGATAGGGGTCTACCTGTGCCTGAGCACCTGCCCTTTGCCCTCCCACTCACAAGTGCCCTTTTGGTGGTATATTTATACTTTTTTGTATACAGTTTTTGCCATTGTTGTTCTAAACCCACTGTCCGCAAGTTGTCGTCAAGTTCCCCACACCCCACCCCCACCCCATCCATGGTTGGTTGTGCCTGTTTCCCAGTCTGCCCTGAATGGAGATTGCACCCGTCCAGTATCCAAACATGCATGGCTTGAGATGTATATATATCTATCTCTCTCTCTCTCTCGCCCCCCCCCCCTCTCGCCCTCTCTCTCTCGCCCTCCCTCTCTCTCTCGGCCTCTCTCTGTCTCTGTGCATGCCAATACATCAGCTTAATGGAGATACAAGTCAAATGCCTATATGTCAGCATGAATACATATTCAAACACATATTCTCAGCTGGATAATGCTGTGGGATAGTGCCCTCTAGTTCAGGATGTGATCAATAATCCAGTCATTGCACAGTCTATTAAAGTAGGTGTATATAGAAATCAGCCACAGGGCTGTCTGCCTCACAGACATTCTGAGTACGTACCGTATGTTATTGAGAAATAGGTTCTGGGGGATCCTTGCCAATTGGATGAGGAGACAAAGAAAGGAGACCAGGAAAAGAGACTAGGAAAGAAAGTCAGCTCCCATTGCTGGGACACATCACGAGACATGAACCCTGATGTCAAACGTACTCTTAGATGGCTGTTCTCTCTCCATACAAGCTGTGAGGGTCGCATGAAAGCTCAGCTGAAATGAACAGGATCAGATATGCCCCCGGTTGCCAGATTGAAGGTTGCCAGATTGACTTAAATGTAAAATAATGGGCTAAAGCTAAATGCAGACAAATGGGAGTTCAGAAAGACAGAAATAACCTTCTTGGGTGAAAAACTAACATGTGAAGGTGTTCAGACAGACCAGAGCAAAGTGACTGCCATCAAGAACATGCCACTGCCTACCGATCAAGAGGACGTACAAAGGTTCTAAGGGATGGTTAACTATGTGGGCTAATGTGTACCTAATCTGGCAACTCACACTAGTCAGATGAGAAGTCTACTGTGTAAAACTACAGATTGGTGTTGGAACAGTAATCACCAGAAAGAGTTTTGAGGAGCTCAAGGCATTGATCATTGTGAGGACAACAATGACTAGATGATGTTCTAATACTGTTATTGCATCAAATGGTTGTTTTCTGCAGTAGAAAAGGGTTCTTAGAACTCTCATGTGTCTGTTAACACTGACAGTAGATGAACGATGCCTTTGGTGATAAAACCTACAGAACGCATTCCATAGAATGAGTTGGTGTAATGAGGTACCAGGGAGAGATGGCTCGGCTATGGATAATGATGAGAGGAAGCTTGTTTTGGAGGCTAAACTCTGATTTCCATACAGTAAGAACAGTCTTCATAGCAAATGCTTTCTGGCTGGGGGATACTCCTTTCTCATATATCAAGTCTCACCTTTTGACTCATTCCATACATCTGTTATTTGTCATGTAGACTAAGAGGGTGTATCTTTGCTATAAAAGATCTTTAGTATTCTTTGTGTCAAGACTGTTGGGTCGACCAGTCTCAACTTATTACCTTATTACATTTACATTTTAGTCATTTAGCAGACGCTCTTATCCAGAGCGACTTACAGTTAGTGAATACATTTTTTTTATTTTTTTATACTTGCCCCCCGTGGGAATCAAACCCACAACCCTGGCATTGCAAACGCCATGCTCTATCAACTGAGCTACATCCCTGCCGGCCATTCCCTCCCCTACCCTGGACGACGCTGGGCCAATTGTGCGCCGCCCATGAGTCTCCCGGTCGCGGCCGGCTGCGACAGAGCCTGGATTCGAACCAGGATCTCTAGTGGCACAGTTAGCACTGCGATGCAGTGCCTTAGACCACTGCGCCACTCAGGAGTACCACTCAGGAGTACTTATTGATAAGTTTTGAATAAAGTAATATCCTTAATTGGTGATTGACCCTGTCTCTCCTCATTATTGATTAGAATGTCCACTACATCATGCATGCTCCACTACTGAGGTTCTATGATAAAAAGATCAAAACCTAAATCTCAGCAGATGCCTCTAAAGCAGGTTAAGGTGCAGTGTTGTTACAGCAGTATGGCACTAGATGGCGCCCAGTTGCATATGCCTCCAGGGCTCTGACAACTTCTGAGTGGAACTATGCTCAGATTGAGAAAGAGGCATTGGCACTGTCATATGCATGTGAGAAATGCAGTGTGTTTATCTGTGGTAAAACAGTGTGGGCTGAAACAGATCATCAACCTTAAGTTACTATTGCAAGGAAGGGTCTAACACACACACCACCAAGAGAACAGGGACTGTTTCTAAAACTTCAGAAATATGACTTGCAACTCGAGTACAGGCCAGGGAAAGAATTGGTAGTGGTAGACACATTGGCCAGAGCTTTGGACAGCTCAGAACCAAACCAGATATATATGAGCAGGACGAGACCATACATGTAAACCTTATCAGAGAGAGTTGCCCAGTCTCAGATGAAATGTGGACAGTTATTTCACGTGCAGAAGATGAGTGTTTGCGAAAGGTGATTCAAGCCATAACATGCAGGTAGTCTGTACAAGCTATACCATACCCTTTTGGTCAATACAGGGATGAGCTATCTGGACTTGATGGAATTCTGTTTAAGGGTTCAAGAATTGTGATACCAAGTGTGTTACAGAAAAACATTCTGATCAAAATACACAAGGACCATCTAGGGATGGAAAAGTCAAAACGAGGTGCTAAAGCAGTGTTATTCTGGCCCAAGATGAATGCTGATATAGAGCAGACAGTCAGAGCCTGTATACAGTACCAGTCTAAAGTTTGGATATCTTCACTACTGGTCAAAAGTTTTAGAACACCTACTCATTCAAGGGTTTTCCTTTATTTGACTATTTTCTACATTGTAGAATAATAGTGAAGACATCTAAACTATGAAATAACACATGGAATCATGTAGTAAAAGTGTTCAATCAAATCAAAATATATTTTAGATTTTAGATTCTTCAAAGTAGCCACCCTTTGCCTTGACAGCTTTGCACACTATTGGCATTCTCTCAAACCGCTTCATGAGGAATGTTTTTCCAACAGTCTTGAAGGAGTTCCCACATATGCTGAGCACTTGTTGGCTGCTTTTCCTTCACTCTGCGGTCCAACTCATCACAAATCATCTCAATTGGGTTGAGGTCGGGTGATTTGTGGAGGCCAGGTCATCTGATGCAGCACTCCAACACTCTCCTTCTTTGTCAAATAGCCCTTACACAGCCTGGAGGTGTGTTGGGTCATTGTCCTGTTGAAAAAACAAATGATAGTCCCACTAAGACCAAACCAGATGGTGATGGTGTATCGCTGCAGAATGCTGTGGTAGCCATGCTGGTTAAGTGTGCCTTGAATTCTAAAGAAATCGCAGACAGTGTCATAAGTAAAGTACCCCCACACCATCACACCATCTACTCCATGCTCCACGGTGGGAACCACACATGTGGAGATCATCCGTTCACCTACTCTGTGTCTCACAAAGACACTGCGGTTGGAACCCAAAATATCAAATTTGGACTCATCAGACCAAAGGACAGATTTCCACCGGTCTAATGTCCATTGCTTGTGTTTTCTTGGCCGAAGCAAGTCTCTTCTTCTTATTGGTGTCCTTTAGTAGTGGTTTCTTTGCAGCAATTTGACCATGAAGGCCTGATTCTCCTCTGAACAGTTGATGTTGGGATGTGTCTGTTACTTGAACTCTGTAAAGCATTTATTTGGGCTGCAATCTGAGGTGCAGTTAACTCTAATGAACTTATCCTCTGCAGCAGAGGTAACTCTGGGTCTTCCTTTCCTATGGCGGTCCTCATGAGAGCCAGTTTCATCATAGCGCTTGATGGTTTTTGCGACTGCACTTGAAGAAACTTACAAAGATCTTGAAATGTTCCGTATTGACTGACCATGTCTTAAAGTAATGATGGACTGTCGTTGCTCTTTGCTTATTTGAGCTCTTCTTGCCATAATATGGACTTGGTCTTTTACCAAATAGGGCTATCTTCTGTATACCACCCCTCCCTTGTCACAACACAACTGATTGGCTCAAACGCATTAAGAAAGAAAAAAAATCCACAAATTAACTTTTAAGGAACACCTGTTATTTGAAATGCATTCCAGGTGACTACCTCATGAAGCTGGTTGAGAGAATGCCAAGAGTGTGCAAATCTATCATCAAGGCAAAGGGTGGCTATTTGAAGAATCTCAAATATCAAATATATTTTGATTTGTTTAACACTTATTTGGTTACTACATGATTCCATATGTGTTATTTCATAGTTTTGATGTCTTCACTGTTATTCTACAATGTAGAAAATAGTACAAATAAAGAAAACCCTTGAATGAGTAGGTGTTCTAAAACTGCCTTATTGCTATTAACGTACCAACGTAATTAGAGCAGTAAAATAAATGTTTTGTATACGGTCTGATATACCACGGCTGTCGGCCAATCAGCATTCAGGGCTTGAACTACCCAGTTTATAAATATATTTACACTCCAGACTCCTACATTGCTCGTCCTAATATTTATATATTTCTTAATTCCTTTCCTTTCCTTTTTAGATGTGTGTACTGTTAGTTGTTACTGCACTGTTGGAGCCAGGAACACAAGCATTTCACTACACCTGCAATAACATCTGCTAAATATGTGTATGCGACCAATAATTTGATTTGATTTTTGAAAGTGTTCCATAATTCTCAATCCGCATTGCGTTGTGCCTAAGAACAGCCCTTAGCTGTGGTATTGTATATTGGCCATATACCACACCTCCTCAGGCCTTATTGCTTAAGTAGAACACATTAGTGTATTATAAGGCATTATAAAGGTCATTAAAATAATTATACATATGTTCTTCATAGAAACTGTTATCCTTTATATATTCTAACAACTCACATTTTAAGATTCATTATTTCATTTGTTCCATGTTAAGGACTGTAACCTAGGAACAAAACTATTTGTCTCCCTCTTCCTGTTGCATGCAGTTCCTCTCTCTCTTCCTCCATTCCTCTAACCCCTCCCTCCCTCCTTTTAACCCCACCCCTCTGGCAGAACCAGGAAGTCCCTCCCCTCCACAAACTCTCTTCTGTGGAAACGAAACTGATCTGAGTCTCTGTGTCGTCTGTCTGTGTGAGAGTGAACAACCGTCCAAATGGCTCAGCAGGGAGTTCTTCTGAACCAGGACCAGTTCTGTTGTTCTGTCTGTCTGGATCTACTGAAGGAGCCGGTCACCATCCCCTGTGGACACAGTTACTGTAGAAGCTGTATTGAGGACTGCTGGGATCAGGATGTTCTGAAAGGGGTCTATAGCTGTCCTCAGTGCAGAGAGACCTTCACTCCAAGGCCTACTCTGAGGAAAAATAACATATTGGCTGAGTTGGTGGAGAAACTGAAGAAGACAGGACTCCAGGCTGCTCCCCCTCCTGCTCTGTGCTATGCTGGACCTGGAGATGTGGCGTGTGATTTCTGCACTGGGACCAGAAAGCAGAAAGCCCTCATGTCCTGTCTGGTGTGTCTGGCCTCTTACTGTGAGACTCACCTCCAACCTCACTATGAATTTCCTGCTTTCAAGAAGCACAAGCTGGTCAAAGCCACCGCACAACTACAGGAGAAGATCTGCTCTCATCATGACAAACTGCTGGAGGTTTACTGTCGTACCGATCAACAGTGTATCTGTATGCTGTGTACAATGGATGAACATAAAGGCCATGATACAGTGTCAGCTGCAGCAGAGACGACTGAGAAACAGGTAAGACCAGAACTACTTGTTGGTGACTGTCTGATAAACAAAGAATTAAAGATACAGTAGGAACTAAGGCTGTTTGAATATGAGATCATTCAAATGATATCGATCCACGGCAGAACAAATATGAACACAAACCTTGATTATATAGATATGCTAACCCAGATTCTCCAAATGTATCACCATTTTCTAAAGTCAAACACCATTATCATTCGTTATCAAACACCCAATCTGCTCCCCTGTTTTGTGCACAGTTAAAACTATAATCTTTCACATAACAACATAATAATATAATTTCACACACACTCTTCCTCAACATTTTAATCCCTATCTTCTATGGGCCCTATGTCACATTACTATACTATTGATCTACTGGACAAATAAAGCTTGATAGCTCATTGAAGATTGATTCTCCACAGAGGCAGCTGGGGATGAGTCAGCAGAAAGTCCAGCAGAGATTCCAGGAGAGAGAGAAGGAGCTGAAGGAGCTCCAACAGGCTGTGGAGTCTCTCAAGGTGAGTATTGTTGACCAGAGGAGAGGCATCATTTCACATCTCTCCTCCAGTCAGAGAGAGAGAGAGGCCCCTCTCCAATCCCACTGACGGGAACAGGCTGTCTGGACCCCTTTCAGAGAATAGACTGCTTAATGTAACCGGTGGGATATGAACCCGGGTCTACTGAGGAGAGAAACCAACATCTTGACCGTTACACCAAGAGGACATTCCCTTTGGGTCGAGGGCCGACACAGATTTTGAAGTTGCAGGCGGGGCTTTCTCATCACATAACCTTGAGTAACCATGACTGACTCATGTCCCCTATACATTAACATGAAGCCCTCTCTCTCTCTCTCTCTCTCTCTCTCTCTCTCTCTATCTCTCTCTCTCTCTCTCTCTCTCTCTCTCTCTCTCTCTCTCTCTCTCTCTCTCTCTCTCTCTCTCTCTCTCTCTCTCTCTCTCTCTCTCTCTCTCTCGCTCTCTCTCTCTCTCTCTCTCAATTCAATTGAATTCAAAGGGCTTTATTGGCATGGGAAACATATGTTTACATTGCCACAGCAAGTGAAATAGATAATAAACAAAAGTGAAATAAACCACCAGAAATGAACAGTAAACATTACACTCACAAAAGTTCCAAAGGAATAGAGACATTTCAAATGTTATAACTCAAGTGCAAACAGAGTGAGCCGTGCGCCAGACCGAGTTCTGGAGGTGAAATGGAAATGAATGAGGGAGAGTTAAGTGATGTAGAAGGTGTGGTGAAGAGCTCAGAACCAGAGCCTGGCATCAATGGACATGATAAAGAAGAATCTGGTGCAGTAGGAGATACATTGTTGGAGAAAGTGGATCCATACCTTTTGGCAGATCCATTTGTAGTTTCAGGGTGGGTGGGAAAGGAGTTGGGTGCAATTGAATCAGTGAAGGTAACCTGTAGTGGACTTGGGATATTTGTTTGTGTTTCTTCTGACCAGAGGGAGTGGGCGCTCCGTGTCACTTAACTTGGGTCAAGATCTGTTTCTTGCTTTGCTCTTAGGAACAGGGCACCATTGAAAGGAGTGATTTCTGGGGTAATGTTAAGTGTGGAGGTGGAGCAATTGAAGATGAAGATTCCTGGTGTTTGTGATTCCCGCCGTTTGGTGGGACGCAGACCCGGTGGTGAGCGTGGTGAAACAGAGGAGTCACTGTCAGTCCTTTTGAGTTTTTAGTCTTTACCCGACAAAGTCATGGTAGGATATATCAGTTATCCTGTTAGAGCTTTTGTGGCGAATCCACTGCACTGGTTCAGGTGCAACGTTTATGGTCATGTTGCAGCAGTTTGTAGGAGGGAGATTCCAAGATGTGGGAAGTGTGCAGGAGGGCATGGGATAGAGGATTGTGTAGTTTCGGTGGATAAAAATGTGTCAACTGTTGGGATGTCCATGTTGCTGGGGATCTGAAGTGTCCGGTGCGAGAGAGGCAGGTTGAGGTGGCTAGAGTCAGAGTAGTGCAGAAGGTGTCGTATGCTGAGGCAGTGAAGGAAGTAGAGGAGGATGGGTTTAAGGATATGTATTGGTGCATTTAAATCAACATCTGTATGTGTCTTACTGGTGGAGGCAGGAGAGATGCCTTTGGATATACAGCGTAAAAAATTGTCATTATCTTATTGGGTTGAAAGGCTGTGAGGTTGAGCATCCCACTGCTACTGTTCTAGATGACTGTTGGGAATATATGTATATATGCTCGATGCTGGTTGATGAATTTTACAATTAATGTACTAGGAAAATAAGTTTTTGTTGACCAGAGGTGACTGAATTAATGTTCAGGCGTATGGATAATCATTATAGTAATGAAGTATAATTTCAAAACATGACCATAAAAACAGGTAATAATAAACATGACTCATCATTATATTACTTCACAGTAATGTGTTTTCAGTCCTTCCTCTTGCGTTAGCAGTGTGGAAAGGGACAGTAAAAAGCTCAGGCAGGAGTTTTCCTGTGAGGGGGAGTGGTGGTGTATCCAGGGAGAGAACTAAACTAATCTTCTGAAATGTCATTCATGGTCTTATGCTGCCATCTATTGGAATTATTAAGCAACTGCAGTAGTACTGAATAAAGTGTTTTTCCTTACTAATCCTTACTAAAATAGTGATTACTCAGAAATGCAAATAAATGGCAGGGGTACCAGGAGGGAGGAGAGTACATGTTTTACATTTTAGTCATTTAGCAGATGCTCTTATCCAGAGCGACTTACAGTTAGTGAGTGCATACATTTTCATACTTTCCCCCCATGGGAAACGAACCCACAACCCTGGCGTTGCAAGCGCCATGCTCTACCAACTGAGCTACACGGTAGTAGTGCATGGCCAAGTGGTGGTGCGCAGGCCGTGGAGAAAGTGGTGGTGGGGAGGGTTGCAGCTGGGCTACATGAGCTGAGGCAGGTTTCTGTAGTAACAGAGACTCCGGTGGACGAAGGCTTAGTGGGCTCATCCCAGGAAATATTGCCTGTCATTGGGGAAGAGGCTCTGATCAGGGGGGAAGTGCAGGGGGGCAGAGACTGGGGAGGAGGAGGACGGTACCGTGCCAATGGAGGAGGAGGAAGAGGGGGGAGGTGAGTCTGCGGGAGCGAAAGACAAGGCGTCTCGTTTTCAGACGGCTCATTGGATCCAGAGCTGACAGCCAGTCAGGCTGAGGGCCCAGTATATACAGTGAGAGAACTTTCTAGGTTCCTGATGGAGACTAAAGGGGAAAAAGAAGGTTCTGCTGGAGTCTTATTTGATTGATCCTGGAAGGTTTGTAAGGTCAGTACAACACGTGATGAAGAATGAGGGGTTTAGTGTCCTCTCACCCAGGAAGCGGTATAGGCTGAGAAAATGGGTCATGGGTTCTTAAGGGCATGTCTTCAGAATCTGCTTAAATTGATGTTTTTTTCTGGCATGGCGGCTTTATGGGCTTCTCTACTGGTTTCTGATTGTGGTGATTTCCCTCCCACCTCTTATGGAGATTTCACGGTTAGACTTCCTTAACATGAACGGCGGCAAAGACTGGGGGAATATGTCAATCAAAAACATTTAAATGCCATGGCAGAAATCTTAGTGCAGGGGTAGCAAAAGAGGTGTGTAAGGGTAGGTTGTTAGTGGTTAGAGCAAAAATCAGTGACCTTGTCTTTGCTTTCCAAAATGTGTCTGCACCTAGTACAGGACTCAGTTCTCTGTTTCAACAGGGCCCAGGCAGGTGTCCTATTGGAAATTCCATGTAATGCTCTTCCAAGATGTGACCCATCAGGCTCCCTCATCTCCCCACAACAGAAGTTACCCACCCATCAGACTCCCTCATCTCCCCACAACAGAAGTTACCCGCCCATCAGACAAACGTAAAACAAGGGATTTTCTTGGTTTCCCCACTCTGTTTTTCCAACCCCTCTGGTGAAACAGAGAATTGAGCCCTGTACTATAATATAATATAATGTGCCATTTTGCAGACGCTTTTATCCAAAGCGACTTACAGTCATGTGTGCATATATATATATATATATTTTTTGTGTATGGGTGGTCCCGGGGATCGAACCCACTACCCTGGCGTTACAAGCGCCGTGCTCTACCAGCTGAGCTACAGAGGACCACGTAATGTCGCGGTCGTATGCTGGGGCTTCATGTATGGTCAAGGTGTGGGGAGGGCTCAGTAGGCCAGTCTGGGTAGGGAGGGGCATTCACCAGGGATGCCCTCTGTCAGGGCAGCTATACACTCTTGTTATTGAGCCCTTTCTGGGCCTGCTACGCAGGAGGCTACAGGGAGTGTGGGAGCCAGGCATAGGGTTGGGGACAGGCATAGCAGTGTCAGCATACGCTGATGACGTCTGTGTTGGTTAGGGATGAGCAGAACCTACAGGCCCTGGAGAATAGTTTGAGGGTGTACGAGGGGGCGTCTTCTGCTTTGGGAAACTGGGGCAAGAGTGAGGCTCTGTTATGTGGGGCATGGAGGGACAGGGCACCTCCGCAGCTTCCAGGGGGGTTGCAGTAGGGCTGTGAGTGGCTCAAGATGCTTGGGGTGTATCTGGGCTCGGAGGGGTGTGTTAGGAAGAACTGGGAAGGAGTGTCACAAGCGGTGGTGTCGAGGCTGACAAAGTGGAGGTGGCTCATCTCCCTAGTGTCATACAGAGGGAGGGTGCTGATCATCAACAACTTGGTGGCATCCTCTCTATGGCTTAAATTGGCCAAACTCAACGCCCCCGGTGGTCTGCTTGTGGACCTGCAGCGCAAGTTAGTAAACATTTTCTGGTCAGGGTGGCAGCGTTCTGACTCAGCAGCACAGAGGCTACTGTACCGTACGGAGGTGGGCTGGAGGGAACCAGCATGTGCTCTGTTGAGGAGGGCTGGTGGTTTGGGGCTGGATCAGCAGCTCTTCATCATGCGGCAGGAGAGACTCAATACAGCAGGGGTCTCTGATTTCTATGCTGCAGTACTGAGGGCTGGAGCAGCCTGAGGAGGGGCCACCACCGTTTCCACCACTGCAAGTGACAGCAGAGACTGGGGACTGGCAGGAGAGTCTGGAGGACTTACTGACTTTTAACACTCTGAGCTTAGTGGGAGTGAAGGGGCATCAGTGGCAGGGGGTTGTGGGGGCTGAGAGCATGGCAGCGTATAGGTGGAGGGGCTTTATAAGCTCCCAGTGCTGGAAAGGTCAGGGGTCGTCCAGTGGAGGGTATTACATGGAGCCCTGGACACCAATAGCTGGTTGGCTCGGGTTGACCTGGGAGTTGGGGAGGGCTGTTCATCATGATTTTTCTGTGTTGCCAGGGTAATGCCATTACTGTTGACGCCTTAGGGTTGAGTTTGAGTTGTACAAAATGATCAACAGTGTGGAGATGTTTCAGGAGGTATGGGGGCTCAGGGGGGCTGTCTGTACGGCTGGAGAGGAGGGGTTGGATGGACGGTTGGAATGTGGTGCTGGTTGCTGTATTGTACTGTGGTGTTGGGTACTGGATAATGTGATTGTGTGGAGGTTGTGGTGTCTCGCAATGTGCTTTTAGGGGTGGGAGTGGGGGTGTTAGTGTAATGAGGATGGCTCATTAAAGTAAGACAAGTCAGTCTCTCTCTCTCTCTTAACAGCGCTCTGCACAGGCAGCAGTGGAGGACAGTGATAAGATCTTTACTGAGCTGATCCGCTCCATTGAGAGAAGGCGCTCTGAGGTGAAGGAGCTGATCAGAGCCCAAGAGAAGGCTCAAGTGAGTCAAGCTGAAGGACTCCTGGAGCAACTGGAGCAGGAGATATATGAGCTGAGGAAGAGAAGCACTGAGCTGGAGCAGCTCTCCCACACAGAGGATCACATCCATTTCCTCCAGGTAACTCAACTGCCTTGATACATGTGATATGAAATTAATACTCTCAATCATTTGGTTCTGCTCCCTCTCACTCTCTCTCTCTCTCTCTCTCTCTCTCTCTCTCTCTCTCTCTCTCTCTCTCTCTCCCTCTCTCTCTCTCTCTCCAGAGTTATCAGTCTCTCTCCAGTACCAGTGTATCTTCAGACTTACCCAGCATCGTTGTCCGTCCTCTTCAGTACTTTGGAGATGTGAGTAAGACTGTGTCTGAACTGAGAGAGAAACTAGAAGACGTCCTTAAAGGAGAATGGACCAAGATCTCCACTACAGGTGTGTTGAAAATAATAAGAACATCAACTTTAGACCATTGAAAGTTCCCTACTAGTCATATACATGTGGAATATGGTATGATGATAACATTCCCTCTCTCTGTGAATGTGTTTGTGTGTCTGTAGTGAATATAGTGGATGTTGTACTGCCTCCAGAGCCCAAGACCAGAGAACAGTTCTTACAATGTGAGTCTCTTTATTCTGAAGTAACTAACAGTCTCTTTTTACTGACACTCCTAACAATCCCTCTAGAAATATATAGCAATAGTAGATCTAATCAAAGACTGGGTATCTACCTGACTCCTCATATTTCTCTGATTTGATCTCTGCTGTGCTCTAATCAAAGACAGGGTAGATACAGTATCTGACTTCACTTATTGTTCTAACTCCCCTCATTGGTCTCTGCTCTGCTCTTCTCCCAGATTCCTGTCAGCTCACACTGGACCCAAACACAGCATACACACGCCTCTCTCTGTCTGAAGGGAACAGAAAGGTGACCGTTACAGGCCAAGAACAACCATATCCTGATCATCCAGACAGATTCACCAACTGGTGCCAGGTTCTGTGTAGAGAGGGTCTGTCTGGACGCTGTTACTGGGAGGTGGAGTGGAGTTTGGTGTGGGTTTATACAGCAGTCTCATATAAAGACATCAGCAGAACAGGGACAGATGGTGCATTTGGATTCAATGACAAGTCCTGGAGTTTACAGTGTTATAGTGGTGGTTATTGGTTCAGACACAATAATGTTGTGACTAAAGTATCAGGCCCTCAGTCCTCCAGAGTAGGAGTGTACCTGGATCACAAGGCAGGTACTCTGTCCTTCTACAGTGTCTCTGACACAATGACCCTCCTCCACAGAGTCCAGACCACATTCACTCAGCCCCTCTATCCTGGGTTTTATCTCTCTGGTACTGCTGAGCTGGTTAAACTGTAGTAGGGTCCACATAGATACTAGTCATGCTGGTGTAGTCTATAGCTGAGCTGGTTAAACTGTAGTAGGGTCCACATAGATACTAGTCATGCTGGTGTAGTCTATAGCTGAGCTGGTTAAACTGTAGTAGGGTCCACATAGATACTAGTCATGCTGGTGTAGTCTATAGCTGAGCTGGTTAAACTGTAGTAGAGTCCACATAGATACTAGTCATGCTGGTTTAGTCTATAGCTGAGCTGGTTAAACTGTAGTAGGGTCCACATAGATACTAGTCATGCTGGTGTAGTCTATAGCTGAGCTGGTTAAACTGTAGTAGGGTCCACATAGATACTAGTCATGCTGGTGTAGTCTATAGCTGAGCTGGTTAAACTGTAGTAGGGTCCACATAGATACTAGTCATGCTGGTGTAGTCTATAGCTGAGCTGGTTAAACTGTAGTAGGGTCCACATAGATACTAGTCATGCTGGTTTAGTCTATAGCTGAGCTGGTTAAACTGTAGTAGGGTCCACATAGATACTAGTCATGCTGGTGTAGTCTATAGCTGAGCTGGTTAAACTGTAGTAGGGTCCACATAGATACTAGTCATGCTGGTGTAGTCTATAGCTGAGCTGGTTAAACTGTAGTAGGGTCCACATAGATACTAGTCATGCTGGTGTAGTCTATAGCTGAGCTGGTTAAACTGTAGTAGGGTCCACATAGATACTAGTCATGCTGGTGTAGTCTATAGCTGAGCTGGTTAAACTGTAGTAGGGTCCACATAGATACTAGTCATGCTGGTGTAGTCTATAGCTGAGCTGGTTAAACTGTAGTAGGGTCCACATAGATACTAGTCATGCTGGTGTAGTCTATAGCTGAGCTGGTTAAACTGTAGTAGGGTCCACATAGATACTAGTCATGCTGGTGTAGTCTATAGCTGAGCTGGTTAAACTGTAGTAGGGTCCACATAGATACTAGTCATGCTGGTGTAGTCTATAGCTGAGCTGGTTAAACTGTAGTAGGGTCCACATAGATACTAGTCATGCTGGTGTAGTCTATAGCTGAGCTGGTTAAACTGTAGTAGGGTCCACATAGATACTAGTCATGCTGGTGTAGTCTATAGCTGAGCTGGTTAAACTGTAGTAGGGTCCACATAGATACTAGTCATGCTGGTGGTGATGGTCCCCAGATGTGATGATTCATTCTGCTCTGTTTTTATGTACAATGATTTGATTGATTTGATCTTCAGAAGATGTTATGAATTACAATTCAATGCATTCATATTTTTTTTAAGTGCAATGTTTTAATCTTATATATTTACATTAATCATGATGTATGCTGTTAATGTATGTTGGTTGTCATTCAGAACCATTGAAATGTTTTCCCAATTGGTTCTCTGTCTCAATGTCATTTTCCTCAGTATCATGGAACAGGTAGTGTTACTTACTTGCTAATTGAACTATATGGGCCGGTTTCCCGGACACAGATGAAGCCTAGTCCTAGACTAAAAAGCATGTTCAATGGAGATGTCCGGTAAACCGACCCTAAGTTTGGCATCTTTTATTCTCCCATACTGCTCAGTCAAGCAACATTAAACCTGTCCAGCAGGTGGTGCTATTAACCAAACAATAAAAACAGCAGATATCTTGACTTGCCACTCAGTATATCAGTAATGTTCAGAATTGTACTTTAATATCATTGGAGATTGATGGTCTTTTTAATCCACTACCCAGAGTCAGGAACAGATGAAGTTAGGTCTGCTACTGTTCAGTTATTAAATATGATTCATGGTGATGGGAAATAAAAAATACATCTAGTAGTAGTTTTCCTTTGCTATTTATTCCAAGGTGTGTCTTTAACTTGTAAATGGATTGTGTTGAAGCTGGCATGTGGTGTGGATGATAGAATATAGTGAATAGAGGAGAGAAGAGAGGAGGAGAGGAGAACATCATATAGAAGACAGATAAGATAGAGAGAGAATTCATACCCAGGGGAGTTACTGACTCTGGCCCAAATGACACCCTGTTCCCTACGTAGTGCACTAGGCTTCTTTTGACCAAATCTAAAGTAGTCTTCTAGATTTTATTTTGTTTTCTCCCTGTCGTTAGAAAATGACAATATGGTAATTACTTTAGTGGTTTCCTCCCCCTTTGTTTTTATTGGTTGTGTGTTATGTGTGTTGTTGTGTTAGGTTTTCCCCCTGTGTTCCTAATGGAAAATCCATTAACAATGAATCAGAAACAAATTATATTCCAGTTGTGTTTAGACAACTTCATGGCTGACATCCCCCAGTTCTGTTAAGACCCATTGAACTGGGTCACATTCTAAATGGTCACTTGTATTGATAGTCCATACTGGGCCTAACTGGGGTTAACCATACTGGAGGGTTTCTTTCTGCACACATATTCCCTCATCTCCAGAACTTTACCTGATGTCCTCTCTCTCTCTCTCTCTCTCTCTCTCTCTCTCTCTCTCTCTCTCTCTCTCTCTCTCTGTCTCTCTCTCTCTCTCTCTCTCTCTCTCTCTCTCTCTCTCTCTCTCTCTCTCTCTCTCTCTCTCTCTCTCTCTCTCTCTCTCTCTCTCTCTCTCTCTCTCTGTCTCTGTCTCTGTCTCTGTCTCTCTCTCTCTCTCTCTCCCATCAAACCGTATAGAAAGCAGCCAACCTCAATATGGTTCCATTCCTGTAGTTATCAGGACACATGAGGTGTGGAACTATTATCTCCTTTCTAAGTGTGAACTTGTCCACTTCCCTTCATGGATTTAAAAGGAAATGACTGGTATATGTAAACTCCCTCTACCCCATGCCAACACCAATCCAATGCTGTACAATTAATTCCATAGCTTAACAACATACATCACTCACACACACACTCACACAGACACACCTATTCACTTGTAATACAAATCTGATTTGGTTGCAATGCTGGGAAGAACTACACCACAGTAGATCCACGTTGCCTTTCAACTTTTTTCAAATAGGAAAACCAGATTTTTATCCGTTTGTTTTTTTATAAAGCTAAAAAAAAATATATATATAAAAAAAAAAAAAAAATATGAAGAAAATATGCATCACTAACTGTAAGTCGCTCTGGATAAGAGTGTCTGCTAAATGACTACCAAAAAAATAAAAAATATTTTTTTTCATAAATATGAAAATGAAAAAAAAGACGACTACCAGGTGAACGCATAACTTACCACGTGCCCGTAGCCAAACACGTCTTTAAATGACCAGTGGGGTCGAATCCGGGTGGGGGGGTGTGATAACTGCCTGAATGGAGGTGAAGCTTCACTTAATCTACTTTGAAGCAGAGAAAAAACCGTAATGTTGGAGAAGCTGACTTAATCTACTTTGAAGCAGAAAAAAAAAAATGAAAAATTATTTTTTCAAAAATATGAAAATGAAAAAAAAGAAGACATGGGGGCGTGCGGGACGCACTCGCTAAGCGGACCGGCACATTGAACGCGGGTCGGCGACTCCCCGCTTGCCAGGAGCCCTCCGAAAACGTGGACGGATCCTGCCGAGTAAGAAATGATACTCGGGAGGTGTTTACCCAGCTGCCGAGTATACCAGGTGATGTAGGACAGGTTCACTCACACACACACTCACACAGACACACCTATTCACTTGTAATACAAATCTGATTTGGTTGCAATGCTGGGAAGAACTACACCACAGTAGATCCACGTTGCCTTTCAACTTTTTTCAAATAGGAAAACCAGATTTTTATCCGTTTGTTTTTTTATAAAGCTTGAAAAAAATATATATATAAAAAAAAAAAAAAAATATGAAGAAAATATGCATCACTAACTGTAAGTCGCTCTGGATAAGAGTGTCTGCTAAATGACTACCAAAAAAATAAAAAATATTTTTTTTTCATAAATATGAAAATGAAAAAAAAGATGACTACCAGGTGAACGCATAACTTACCACGTGCCCGTAGCCAAACACGTCTTTAAATGACCAGTGGGGTCGAATCCGGGTGGGGGGGTGTGATAACTGCCTGAATGGAGGTGAAGCTTCACTTAATCTACTTTGAAGCAGAGAAAAAACCGTAATGTTGGAGAAGCTGACTTAATCTACTTTGAAGCAGAAAAAAAAAAATGAAAAATTATTTTTTCAAAAATATGAAAATGAAAAAAAAGAAGACATGGGGGCGTGCGGGACGCACTCGCTAAGCGGACCGGCACATTGAACGCGGGTCGGCGACTCCCCGCTTGCCAGGAGCCCTCCGAAAACGTGGACGGATCCTGCCGAGTAAGAAATGATACTCGGGAGGTGTTTACCCAGCTGCCGAGTATACCAGGTGATGTAGGACAGGTTCACTCACACACACACTCACACAGACACACCTATTCACTTGTAATACAAATCTGATTTGGTTGCAATGCTGGGAAGAACTACACCACAGTAGATCCACGTTGCCTTTCAACTTTTTTCAAATAGGAAAACCAGATTTTTATCCGTTTGTTTTTTTATAAAGCTTGAAAAAAATATATATATAAAAAAAAAAAAAAAATATGAAGAAAATATGCATCACTAACTGTAAGTCGCTCTGGATAAGAGTGTCTGCTAAATGACTACCAAAAAAATAAAAAAATTTTTTTTTTCATAAATATGAAAATGAAAAAAAAGATGACTACCAGGTGAACGCATAACTTACCACGTGCCCGTAGCCAAACACGTCTTTAAATGACCAGTGGGGTCGAATCCGGGTGGGGGGGTGTGATAACTGCCTGAATGGAGGTGAAGCTTCACTTAATCTACTTTGAAGCAGAGAAAAAACCGTAATGTTGGAGAAGCTGACTTAATCTACTTTGAAGCAGAAAAAAAAAAATGAAAAATTATTTTTTCAAAAATATGAAAATGAAAAAAAAGAAGACATGGGGGCGTGCGGGACGCACTCGCTAAGCGGACCGGCACATTGAACGCGGGTCGGCGACTCCCCGCTTGCCAGGAGCCCTCCGAAAACGTGGACGGATCCTGCCGAGTAAGAAATGATACTCGGGAGGTGTTTACCCAGCTGCCGAGTATACCAGGTGATGTAGGACAGGTTCACTCACACACACACTCACACAGACACACCTATTCACTTGTAATACAAATCTGATTTGGTTGCAATGCTGGGAAGAACTACACCACAGTAGATCCACGTTGCCTTTCAACTTTTTTCAAATAGGAAAACCAGATTTTTATCCGTTTGTTTTTTTATAAAGCTAGAAAAAAATATATATATAAAAAAAAATAAAAAATATGAAGAAAATATGCATCACTAACTGTAAGTCGCTCTGGATAAGAGTGTCTGCTAAATGACTACCAAAAAAATAAAAAATATTTTTTTTCATAAATATGAAAATGAAAAAAAAGACGACTACCAGGTGAACGCATAACTTACCACGTGCCCGTAGCCAAACACGTCTTTAAATGACCAGTGGGGTCGAATCCGGGTGGGGGGGTGTGATAACTGCCTGAATGGAGGTGAAGCTTCACTTAATCTACTTTGAAGCAGAGAAAAAACCGTAATGTTGGAGAAGCTGACTTAATCTACTTTGAAGCAGAAAAAAAAAAATGAAAAATTATTTTTTCAAAAATATGAAAATGAAAAAAAAGAAGACATGGGGGCGTGCGGGACGCACTCGCTAAGCGGACCGGCACATTGAACGCGGGTCGGCGACTCCCCGCTTGCCAGGAGCCCTCCGAAAACGTGGACGGATCCTGCCGAGTAAGAAATGATACTCGGGAGGTGTTTACCCAGCTGCCGAGTATACCAGGTGATGTAGGACAGGTTCACTCACACACACACTCACACAGACACACCTATTCACTTGTAATACAAATCTGATTTGGTTGCAATGCTGGGAAGAACTACACCACAGTAGATCCACGTTGCCTTTCAACTTTTTTCAAATAGGAAAACCAGATTTTTATCCGTTTGTTTTTTTATAAAGCTAGAAAAAAATATATATATAAAAAAAAATAAAAAATATGAAGAAAATATGCATCACTAACTGTAAGTCGCTCTGGATAAGAGTGTCTGCTAAATGACTACCAAAAAAATAAAAAATATTTTTTTTCATAAATATGAAAATGAAAAAAAAGACGACTACCAGGTGAACGCATAACTTACCACGTGCCCGTAGCCAAACACGTCTTTAAATGACCAGTGGGGTCGAATCCGGGTGGGGGGGTGTGATAACTGCCTGAATGGAGGTGAAGCTTCACTTAATCTACTTTGAAGCAGAGAAAAAACCGTAATGTTGGAGAAGCTGACTTAATCTACTTTGAAGCAGAAAAAAAAAAATGAAAAATTATTTTTTCAAAAATATGAAAATGAAAAAAAAGAAGACATGGGGGCGTGCGGGACGTGTGTGTGTGTGTGTGTGTGTGTGTGTGTGTGTGTGTGTGTGTGTGTGCCCAGGCTGTGTTCAGTAGAGAACAACAATTGTCGAAAGTTCAGATATAAATTCATTGTCTAGATATTCTCTTATGTGTCTCTTTTTATTTAATTTTTATTTTTTTTATTTCACCTTTATTTAACCAGGTAAGCCAGTTGAGAACAGGTTCTCATTTACAACTGCGACCTGGCCAAGACAAAGCAAAGTAGTGCAATAAAAACAACACAGAGTTACATATGGGGTAAAAAAAACATAAAGTCAGAAATACAACAGAAAATATATATACAGTGTGTGCAAATGTAGCAAGTTATGGAGGTAAGGCAATAAATAGGCCATAGTGCAGAATAATTACAATAGTATTAACACTGGAATGCTAGATGTGCAAGAGATGATGTGCAAATAGAGATACTGGGGTGCAAAAGAGCAAAATAAATAACAATATAGGGATGAGGTAGTTGGGTGGGCTAATTTCAGATGGGCTGTGTACAGGTGCAGTGATCGGTAAGGTGCTCTGACAACTGATGCTTAAAGTTATTGAGGGAGATAAGAGTCTCCAGCTTCAGAGATTTTTGCAATTCGTTCCAGTCATTGGCAGCAGAGAACTGGAAGGAATGGCGGCCAAAGGAGGTGTTGGCTTTGGGAATGACCAGTGAGATATACCTGCTGGAGCGCAGACTACGGGTGGGTGCTGCTATGGTGACCAATGAGCTAAGATAAGGTAGGTCTAGCAATTAATCATATCATCTCTACTCATTACATTTTTTTTTATTTTATTTCACCTTTATTTAACCAGGTAAACCAGTTGAGAACAGGTTCTCATTTACAACTGTGACCTGGCCAAGACAAAGCAAAGTAGTGCAACAAAAAACAACACAGAGTTACATATGGGGTAAAAAAAAAAAAAAAAAAAGTCAGAGATACAACAGAAAATATATATACAGTGTGTGCAAATGTAGCAAGTTATGGAGGTAAGGCAATAAATAGGCTATAGTGCAGAATAATTACAATAGTATTAACACTGGAATGCTAGATGTGCAAGAGATTATGTGCAAATAGAGATAATGGGGTGCAAAAGAGCAAATTAAATAACAATATAGGGATGAGGTAGTTGGGTGGGCTAATTTCAGATGGGCTGTGTACAGGTGCAGTGATCGGTAAGGTGCTCTGACAACTGATGCTTAAAGTTATTGAGGGAGATAAGAGTCTCCAGCTTCAGAGATTTTTGCAATTCGTTCCAGTCATTGGCAGCAGAGAACTGGAAGGAATGGCGGCCAAAGGAGGTGTTGGCTTTGGGAATGACCAGTGAGATATACCTGCTGGAGCGCAGACTACGGGTGGGTGCTGCTATGGTGACCAATGAGCTAAGATAAGGCGGGGATTTGCCTAGCAGTGATTTATAGATGGCCTGGAGCCAGTGGGTTTGACGACGAACATGTAGTGAGGACCAGCCAACAAGAGCGTACAGGTCACAGTGGTGGGTAGTGTATGGGGCTTTGGAGACAAAACGGATGGCACTGTGATAGACTACATCCAATTTGCTGAGTAGAGTGTTGGAGGCTATTTTATAAATGACATCGCCGAAGTCAAGGATCGGTAGGATAGTCAGTTTTACGAGGGCATGTTTGGCAGCATGAGTGAAGGAGGCTTTGTTGCGAAATAGGAAGCCGATCCTAGATTTAACTTTGGATTGGAGATTCTTTATGTGAGTCTGGAAGTTGAGTTTACAGTCTAACCAGACACCTAGGTATTTGTAGTTGTCCACATACTCTAGGTCAGACCCGTCGAGAGTGGTGATTCTAGTCGGGTGGGCGGGTGCTAGCAGCGTTCGATTGAAAAGCATGCATTTAGTTTTACTAGTGTTTAAGAGCAGTTGAAGGCTACTGAAGGATTGTTGTATGGCATTGAAGCTCGTTTGGAGGTTTGTTAACACAGTGTCCAATGAAGGGCCAGATGTATACAAAATGGTGTCGTCTGCGTAGAGGTGGATCTGAGAGTCACCAGCAGCAAGAGCGACATCATTGATATACACGGAGAAAAGTGTCGGCCCAAGAATTGAACCCTGTGGCACCCCCATAGAGACTGCCATAGGTCCAGACAACAGGCCCTCCGATTTGACACACTGAACTCTATCTGAGAAGTAGTTGGTGAACCAGGCGAGGCAGTCATTTGAGAAACCAAGGCTATTTAGTCTGCCAATAAGAATGCGGTGGTTGACAGAGTCGAAAGCCTTGGCCAGGTCGATGAAGACGGCTGCACAGTACTGTCTATTATCAATCGCGGTTATAATATCGTTTAGGACCTTGAGCGTGGCTGAAGTGCACCCGTGACCAGCTCGGAAACCAGATTGCATAGCGGAGAAGGTACGGTGGTATTCGAAATGGTCGATGATCTGTTTATTAACTTGGCTTTCGAATACTTTCGAAAGGCAGGGCAGGATGGATATAGGTCTGTAGCAGTTTGGATCTAGAGTGTCACCCCCTTTGAAGAGGGGGATGACCGCGGCAGCTTTCCAATCTCTGGGGATCTCAGACGTTATGAAAGAGTTGTTGAACAGACTAGTAATAGCGGTTGC
>NW_028158483.1:0-26832 GCF_964263955.1 Coregonus lavaretus | reverse complement strand
GCTAATTTCGGATGGGCTGTGTACAGGTGCAGTGATCGGTAAGGTGCTCTGACAACTGATGCTTAAAGTTATTAAGGGAGATAAGAGTCTCCAGCTTCAGAGATTTTTGCAATTCGTTCCAGTCATTGGCAGCAGAGAACTGGAAGGAATGGCGGCCAAAGGAGGTGTTGGCTTTGGGAATGACCAGTGAGATATACCTGCTGGAGCGTAGACTACGGGTGGGTGCTGCTCTGGTGACCAGTGAGCTAAGATAAGGCGGGGATTTGCCTAGCAGTGATTTATAGATGGCCTGGAGCCAGTGGGTTTGACGACGAACATGTAGTGAGGACCAGCCAACAAGAGCGTACAGGTCACAGTGGTGGGTAGTGTATGGGGCTTTGGAGACAAAACGGATGGCACTGTGATAGACTACATCCAATTTGCTGAGTAGAGTGTTGGAGGCTATTTTGTAAATTACATCGCCGAAGTCAAGGATCGGTAGGATAGTCAGTTTTACGAGGGCATGTTTGGCAGCATGAGTGAAGGAGGCTTTATTGCGAAATAGGAAGCCGATTCTAGATTTAACTTTGGATTGGAGATTCTTTATGTGAGTCTGGAAGTTGAGTTTACAGTCTAACCAGACACCTAGGTATTTGTAGTTGTCCACATACTCTAGGTCAGACCCGTCGAGAGTGGTGATTCTAGTCGGGTGGGCGGGTGCCAGCAGCGTTCGATTGAAAAGCATGCATTTAGTTTTACTAGTGTTTAAGAGCAGTTGGAGGCTACTGAAGGATTGTTGTATGGCATTGAAGCTCGTTTGGAGGTTTGTTAACACAGTGTCCAATGAAGGGCCAGATGTATACAAAATTGTGTCGTCTGCGTAGAGGTGGATCAGAGAGTCACCAGCAGCAAGAGCGACATCATTGATATACACGGAGAAAAGTGTCGGCCCAAGAATTGAACCCTGTGGCACCCCCATAGAGACTGCCATAGGTCCAGACAACAGGCCCTCCGATTTGACACACTGAACTCTATCTGAGAAGTAGTTGGTGAACCAGGCGAGGCAGTCATTTGAGAAACCAAGGCTATTTAGTCTGCCAATAAGAATGCGGTGGTTGACAGAGTCGAAAGCCTTGGCCAGGTCGATGAAGACGGCTGCACAGTACTGTCTATTATCAATCGCGGTTATAATATCGTTTAGGACCTTGAGCGTGGCTGAAGTGCACCCGTGACCAGCTCGGAAACCGGATTGCATAGCGGAGAAGGTACGGTGGTATTCGAAATGGTCGATGATCTGTTTGTTAACTTGGCTTTCGAATACTTTCGAAAGGCAGGGCAGGATGGATATAGGTCTGTAGCAGTTTGGATCTAGAGTGTCACCCCCTTTGAAGAGGGGGATGACCGCGGCAGCTTTCCAATCTCTGGGGATCTCAGACGTTATGAAAGAGAGGTTAAACAGACTAGTAATAGGGTTAGCGACAATTTCAGCGGCTAGTTTTAGAAAGAAAGGGTCCAGATTGTCTAGCCCAGCTGATTTGTAGGGGTCCAGATTTTTCAGCGCTTTCAAAACATCAGCTGTCTGAATTTGTGTGAAGGAGAAGCGGGGGGGGCATGGGCAAGTAGCAGCAGAGGGTGCAGAGTTGGTGGCCGGGTTAGTGGTAGCCAGATGGAAAGCATGGCCAGCTGTAGCAAAATGCTTGTTGAAATTCTCGATTATTGTAGATTTATCGGTGGTGATAGTGTTTCCTAGCCTCAGTGCAGTGGGCAGCTGGGAGGAAGTGCTCTTATTCTCCATGGACTTTACAGTGTCCCAAAACTTTTTGGAGTTTGTGCTACAGGATGCAAATTTCTGTTTGAAAAAGTTAGCCTTTGCTTTCCTGACTGCTTGTGTGTATTGGTTCCTAACTTCCCTGAAAAGTTGCATATCGCGGGGGCTATTTGATGCTAATGCTGTACGCCACAGGATGTTTTTGTGCTGGTCAAGGGCAGTCAAGTCTGAGGAGAACCAGGGGCTATATCGGTTCTTAGTTCTGTATTTTTTGAATGGGGCATGTTTATTTAAGATTGAGAGGAAATTACTTTTAAGGAACAACCAGGCATCCTCTACTGACGGAATGAGATCTATATCCATCCAGGATACCTGGGCCAGGTCAATTAGTAAGGCCTCTTCGCTAAAGTGTTTTAGGGAGCGTTTGACAGTGATGAGGGGTGGTCGTTTGACCGCGGACCCGTTACGGACGCAGGCAATAAGGCAGTGATCGCTGAGATCCTGGTTGAAGACAGCTGAGGTGTATTTAGAGGGTATGTTAGTCAGGATGATATCTATGAGGGTACCCATGTTTACAGATTTTGGGTTGTACCTGGTTGTACCTGGTAGGTTCGTTGATAATTTGCGTGAGGTTGATAATAGTCATGGCTCCTGCTGGAGAGTCTACACATCCTGGGTGAGATCATTTGGCGATGGCCCTTGGACACGCTGCTTGGTCAGGTCTTGGTGGGATTTTCTGTCACGATCGTCTATGAAGTAGGACCAAAGCGCAGCGTTGGTAGCGAACATATTTATTATATAAACGTACACACGAACAAAACAACAAAAACGTGACGTCTATGGTACAACATGAAACCACACGAACAAAATCCCACAACCCGAAAGAAAAACAGACAGATTAAATATGGCTCCCAATCAGAGACAAACAGCCGACAGCTGACACTCGTTTGCCTCTGATTGGGAGTCACACCGGCAAACATAGAAAATAAACCACCTAGAACACCCACCAGAGAAACAGAAAACATAGAATGAGCACACCCTGGCTCAACATATAGAGTCCCCGAGCCAGGGTGTGACACACTCGTTGACTTTTTTCACATTTTGTTGTGTTACAACCTGAATTTAAAATGGATTAAATTTAGATTTATTGTCACCGACAATACACAATACCCCATAATGTCAAAATAGAATTATGTTTACAAATTAATTACAAATTAAAAGCTGAGATGTCTTTAGTCAATAAGTATTCAACCCCTTTGTTATGGCTAGCCTATATAAGTTCAGGAGTAAATATGTGCTTAACAAGTTACATAATAATTTGCATGGACTCACTCTGTGTGCAATAATAGTGTTTAACACGATTTTTGAATGACAACCTCATCGCTGTACCCCACACATACAATTATCTGAAAGGTCCCTCAGTCGAGCAGTGAATTTCAAACACAGATTCAACCACAAAGACCAGGTAGGTTTTTCCAATGCCTCGCAAAGAAGGGCACCTACACTACCGTTCAAAAGTTTGGGGTCACTTAGAAGTTTAAATATCTAGCCAACATTTTGAATTGAATAACATTTCTAGTGAACTTCAGAGCTGTAACGATTTGTCAGTTTGGCTTTGGTTAAAGGCAGGTACAAACTCATACTAGTAGTAGTCATGGCTCCTGCTGGAGAGTCTACACATCCTGGGTGATGCGAAACATCATCATCTCACTGGCTTCTTCTCTGGCCAGCTCTCATTGGCTATTGCTGATCACCGTTCACAAAACTTGTTGCAGATTTTGTGCCGATAAAATCAAACATGTTTGAAAATAGCAGGATGACTGGGACTGCTCAAAGACGGGATCGGTAGCCATCAGATTGAGTCTCTGACAATCTCACCATAAACTAGGTAGGTAAGGCAACAACATGGGGATTTTGTTTCCGATCTCAAAAACTTGGGACAGCAAAATCGAGGCCAAAATCGTGTAGTGTACACCCGGCTTATGTCTCTAACAACTTTCCACACCTTGATTGTGGAACATTTGCCCATTATTATTTTCAAAATTCTTCAAGCTCTGTCAAATCGGTTGTTGATCATGGTTATACAAACTTTTTCACATCTTGCCATAGACTTTCAAGTAGATTTAAGTCAGAACTGTAATTCGGCCACTCAAGAACATTCGCTGTCTTCATTCAATGTTGTCTTGGTAAGCATCTCCAGTGTAGATTTGGCCTTGTGTTTTAAATTATTGTCCTGCTGAAAGGTGAATTCATCTCCCAGTGTCTGGTGGAAAGCAGACTGAACCAGATTTTCCTCTAGGATTTTGCCTGTGCTTAGCTACATTCCGTTTACTTTTTATCCTGAAAAACATCCCAGTCCTTAATGATTACAAGCATACCCATAACATGATGCATGGACCCCTCTAGGACAGTTGGTAGAGCATGGCGCTTGCAACGCCAGGGTTGTGGGTTCGTTTCCCATGGGGGGCCAGTATGAAAAATGTATGCACTCACTAACTGTAAGTCGCTCTGGATAAGAGCGTCTGCTAAATGACTAAAATGTAAATGTAAATGATGCAGCCACCACTATGCTTGAAAATATTAGATTTGCCCCAAACATAACACCAAAGGTTTTCTTGCAGTATTGCTTTAGTGCCTTGTTGCAAACAGGATGCTCGTTTTGGAAAATTGTATTCTGTACAGGCTTCTTTCTTTTCCTTCTGTCAATTAGGTTAATATTGTGGAGTAACTACAATGCTGTTGATCCATCCTCAGTGTTCTCCTATCACAGCCATTAAACTCTGTAATTGTTTTAAAGTCACCATTGGCCTCATGGTGAAATCCCTGAGCGTTTTCCTTCCTCTCCGGCAACTGAGTTAGGAAGGACGCCTTTATCTTTTTTAAATTTTAACTTTATTTTAGGGGATAGATCAGCTTAATATTGCAGATAGATTGTAACTTCCATCAATGTAATTGTCTGCATCACTTCCAATCCCCCATGTTTATATATATATATATATATACGGTGGGGGAAAAAAGTATTTAGTCAGCCACCAATTGTGCAAGTTCTCGCACTTAAAAAGATGAGAGAGGCCTGTCATTTTCATCATAGGTACACGTCAACTATGACAGACAAAATGAGAAAAAGAAATCCAGAAAATCACATTGTAGGATTTTTTATGAATTTATTTGCAAATTATGGTGGAAAATAAGTAGTTGGTCACCTACAAACAAGCAAGATTTCTGGCTCTCACAGACCTGTAGTTTCTTCTTTAAGAGGCTCCTCTGTCCTCCACTCGTTCCCTGTATTAATGGCACCTGTTTGAACTTGTTATCAGTATAAAATACACCTGTCCACAACCTCAAACAGTCACACTCCAAACTCCACTATGGCCAAGACCAAAGAGCTGTCAAAGGAGACCAGAAACAAAATTGTAGACCTGCACCAGGCTGGGAAGACTGAATCTGCAATAGGTAAGCAGCTTGGTTTGAAGAAATCAACTGTGGGAGCAATTATTAGGAAATGGAAGACATATAAGACCACTGATAATCTCCCTCGATCTGGGGCTCCACGCAAGATCTCACCCCGTGGGGTCAAAATGATCACAAGAACGGTGAGCAAAAATCCCAGAACCACATGGGGGGACATAGTGAATGACCTGCAGAGAGCTGGGACCAAAGTAACAAAGCCTACCATCAGTAACACACTACGCCGCCAGGGACTCAAATCCTGCAGTGCCAGACGTGTCCCCCTGCTTAAGCCAGTACATGTCCAGGCCCGTCTGAAGTTTGCTAGAGTGCATTTAGATGATCCAGAAGAGGATTGGGAGAATGTCATATGGTCAGATGAAACCAAAATATAACTTTTTGGCAAAAACTCAACTCGTCGTGTTTGGAGGACAAAGAATGCTGAGTTGCATCCAAAGAACACCATACCTACTGTGAAGCATGGGGGTGGAAACATCATGCTTTGGGGCTGTTTTTCTGCAAAGGGACCAGGACGACTGATCCGTGTAAAGGAAAGAATGAATGGGGCCATGTATCGTGAGATTTTGAGTGAAAACCTTCCATCAGCAAGGGCATTGAAGATGAAACGTGGCTGGGTCTTTCAGCATGACAATGATCCCAAACACACCGCCCGGGCAACGAAGGAGTGGCTTCGTAAGAAGCATTTCAAGGTCCTGGAGTGGCCTAGCCAGTCTCCAGATCTCAACCCCATAGAAAATCTTTGGAGGGAGTTGAAAGTCCGTGTTGCCCAGCCAGTCAATAACTCTGGGTCTTCTAACACAAACAAAAACAGTGCAGACACCATTCTAGACAAACTACAGACATCAGTCCCAAACCATGCCAATGCATAAAGGCACACCCACAAACCAGTCCCAGCTGGGTGACAGCTAGAACAAGAGAGCAGATGTTGTGATTGTGAAGGAGGTGTCTACTGGTGGTAACCAGGTGCTGGTCTCTGTTCTGAGGCTTTCTTCAGTCTCTGATGACATTCATTATGGTGTGTGCCACAGCAGCTGTAGCAACAAGCCTTCTGGTCCATTGTTCAAGGGATTGTTCGGGATTCTGGCAGTTATGTCTCTGCTTCCAGTATGAAGAAAGTTAGAGGTAGTTTTCGAGCCAATGTTATCTAGCTTAGTGCAAAAACGGGAAGTCTTCGGGTGTAGCTAGCATGCGGCTAAGCTAGCGCTAACGCTAGTGAAACTACCTCCAATTTAACATAAACATGGTATCCACAAGTTCATCTGACTCTGGGGAAGTAGATAAATGCATTGCCAAAATCCCGGACTTTACCTTCAAGGTACATTTACATAACACATTGACGTGATGAGAGAACCCATTGCCCAGTACTGCGCTGTGTGTGTGTAGGGCTGCCCAGCTCTGTCAGACATCAGACGCTGCATTGATGCAAATTATTTTCCCATTGTTAAAGGGATTATGTGGGATCGTTCAAGGGGGTGTCGGCCGTCCTCATCCTCTTTTTGGAGATGACTGGCACATACAGCAAATACAGCCCAAAGCAGAGAGGAGGACAAAATAAACCCACTCACAGAGAGAGAGAGAGAGAGAGAGAGAGAGAGAGAGAGAGAGAGAGAGAGAGAGAGAGACCGAGACAGAGACAGAGACAGAGACAGAGACAGAGACAGAGACAGAGACAGAGAGAGAGAGAGAGAGAGAGAGAGAGATAGAGAGAGAGAGAGAGAGAGAGGCTAATATTTACTCAAACTCAATCAACGTGTTTCCACTGCTCCAGAGTCCAATGGCGGCGAGCTTTACACCACTCCAGCCGACGCTTGTCATTGCACATGGTGATTTTAGGCTTGTGTGCGGCTGCTCGGCCATGGAAACCAATTTCATTAACAGTAGCGGTGTGTGTGTAAAATCACTGGGGAAGCCCCCCAAAAAGCCATATTACAACCTATGTGTTGTGATAATTGCGTTGTTTGCTCTATAACCTGTTACTTCATATGCCTTGCGACCATGATATATAGGCCTAAGGCCGAGAGAATAAGAAGACACAGTGGAATAATAAATTCAACCTCTGTCCGGTTTAGTCCATGGTCAAGCAAGTTAATGTTGCCGATATTTTCGGACCACTTAAAAACTATTGATTTAGAACCACAGAGATTTACCGGAAGTCGCAAAGAAAACAGGAGCTGCCTCCACTATTCCAGCACCATTTCAACATCATCAAATCACCACTACTTAGTCTACAGTGACAACTAAAAGATACGAAAAACTATTTAGTCCAATCAACGTAAGCTAAATATGATGTGGCTGTCCATGGTTCTGAATTCTGTGTGCGCGTTCGTGCAAGTAGAAAAACATGACTCTCCCTACTTGTAGAGAAACACCAATGCCATCCTCCTCTCATGTTGACGTAACGGTGTATCACTGTCATACAGTACACACTTTAATTTTTTGTTGTCCTAGGCTACCTGGCTAAAATGCTTGCTCGCTAGCCTAACTTCCATTCATGGGCAACGTTAAGTAGTTAACATTAGCCTTCTACATCTAGCTACATATTGAACTTCCATCCTCTCAGGCCAGGGGCACAATGTATGAATTTATGGTTGGATCAGAATCTACGTTATAATCATTGGCCAGTACGGAGAGTTAAGAAAAACCATAAGTCCAAATCCCTATCTCCATCCATGGCTAATTTAGGAAAAGGCTAGATAGCCACTGGAGGACAACAACACAACGAGATGCAACAATTCAAGTTTTTCTGTCAATGACGTGTTGCTCTCAATGGGATTTGAAACAAGTGACGCCAAAATCCAAGCTGGCTTCCCTTTACACCTTTTTTTTGTTGCGCCAGGACCATTCACAGCCAGGACCACTCACAGCCAGGACCACTCACAGCCAGGACCACTCACAGCCAGGACCATTCACAGCCAGGACCATTCACAGCCAGGACCACTCGCTCGGTTTAGCTCAACGCTGATTGGCAAATTTTGTATACTTATTTTTAATCAAGGGAGGCCAAATGTTCACTGGCTTCCCTTGCCTTCAATGCCACGGGCAGCAACAATGTCATACTCGTTTGGACCAGACAGCATTAGATAGATGACCTACACATAGAGAGACAGAGGGGCGCTGTTTCGCTCGCTCGGATGCTTTCTCCAGTGAGATACATCCAGCCTCTTGCAAATTGAAGGAAAATTATGAAACACAGAGAGACAAAAGATACATTATTTTATATATATTTTTTAATGTATTGGTAACATTTTTTGGGAAGCCTGGCTTCCCTTGGCATCCATGAATACACACCACTGTTGATGAAGTTCCCGACAAACAGTTATTGTGCTGCCGTTGCTTCCAGAGGCACTTTGGAACTCGTTAGTGAGTGTTGCATTCAAATTTAATGCGCTACGCGCTTCAGCCCTCGGCGGTCCCGTTCTGTGCGCTTGTGCGGCCTATTTCCTCTTCACAATAACAACACTTACAGTTGACCGGGGAAGCTCTAGCAGGACAGAAATTTTACGAACTGACTTATTGGAAATCACTGATCTCTTCAGTAAGGTCATTCTATTGCCAATGTTTGTCTATGGAGATTGCATGGCTGTGTGCTCTATTTTATACACCTGTCAGCAACGGGTGCGGCTGAAATAGCCGAATCTACTAATTTGGAGGGGTGTCCACATACTTTGAATATATATTGTAAGATACACACGACTATCCTTGATGAAAGGTGGCTATCGAGGAGAGGAGGACACTCTTCCCTTCACCTACTAACGAATAGACACTCTCCTCAACCACTTGACCACTTATCGGTTTCCGGGTCATAAAGGATGAAGGAGAGAGGGGCGGAGGACAGACTTTTTCCCAAATGAGAAAAGGCCAAGCTTATTTTCGTTCACATTCCTTCTCCTCAAGGCTTTATTGGCATGTGAAACATGTTTACATTGCCAAAGCAAGTGAAATAGATAATAAGCAAGTGACGCAGTGGTCTAAGGCACTGCATCGCAGTGCTAGCTGTGCCACTAGAGATCCTGGTTCGAATCCAGGCTCTGTCGTAGCCGGCCGTGACCGGGAGACCCATGGGGCGGAGCACAATTGGCCCAGCGTCGTCTAGGGTAGGGGAGGGAATGGCCGGCAGGGGATGTAGCTCAGTTCGTAGAGCATGGCATTTGCAACGCCAGGGTTGTGGGTTCGATTCCCACGGGGGGTATGAAAAAAATAAAATAATGTATGCACTAACTGTAAGTCACTCTGGATAAGAGCGTCTGCTAAATGACTAAAATGTAAATGTAATAAAAAATGCTCAGTAAACATTGCACTCACAAATGTTTTAAAGGAATAGAGACATTTCAGATGTCATATTATGGCTACAGTGAGGGGAAAAAAGTATTTGATCCCCTGCGGATTTTGTACGTTTGCCCACTGACAAAGACATGATCAGTCTATAATTTTAATGGTAGGTTTATTTGAACAGTGAGAGACAGAATAACAACAAAAAAATCCAGAAAAACGCATGTCAAAAATTTTATAAATTGATTTGCATTTTAATGAGGGAAATAAGTATTTGACCCCTCTGAAAAACATGACTTAGTACTTGGTGGCAAAATCCTTGTTGGCAATCACAGAGGTCAGACGTTTCTTGTAGTTGGCCACCAGGTTTACACACATCTCAGGAGGGATTTTGTCCCACTCCTCTTTGCAGATCTTCTCCAAGTCATTAAGGTTTCGAGCCTGACATTTGGCAACTCGAACCTTCAGCTCCCTCCACAGATGGGATTAAGGTCTGGAGACTGGCCAGGTCATAGGCAGCATTCCTCCTCCTCTAAACACGGCGAGTTGAGTTGATGCCAAAGAGCTCAATTTTGGTCTCATCTGACCACAACACTTTCACCCAGTTCTCCTCTGAATCATTCAGATGTTCATTGTCAAACTTCAGACGGGCGTGCATATGTGCTTTCTTGAGCAGGGGGACCTTGTGGGCGCTGCAGGATTTCAGTCCTTCACGGCGTAGTGTGTTACCAATTGTTTTCTTGGTGACTATGGTCCCAGCTGCCTTGAGATCATTGACAAGATCCTCCCGTGTAGTTCTGTGCTGATTCCTCACCGTTCTCATGATCATTGCAACTCCACAAGGTGAGATCTTGCATGGAGCCCCAGGCCGAGGGAGATTGACAGTTCTTTTGTGTTTCTTCCATTTGCGAATAATCGCACCACCTGTTGTCACCTTCTCACCAAGCTGCTTGGCAATGGTCTTGTAGCCCATTCCAGCCTTGTATAGGTCTACAATCTTGTCCCTGACATCCTTGGAGAGCTCTTTGGTCTTGGACATGGTGGAGAGTTTGTAATCTGATTGATTGATTGCTTCTGTGGACAGGTGTCTTTTATACATAGTCAAAGCTTTTCTTAAGTTTGGGTCAGTCATAGTGGTCAGGTATTCTGCCACTGTGTACTCTCTGTTTAGGGCTAAATAGCATTCCAATTTGCTCCGTTGTTTTGTAAATTCTTTCCAATGTGTCAAGTAATTTTCTTTTTGTTTGCTCGTGATTTAGTTGTGTCTAATTGTGTTGCTGTCCTGGGGTTCTGTGGGGTCTGTTTGTGTTTGTGAACAGAGCCCCAGGACCAGCTTGCTTAGGGGACTCTTCTCCAGGTTCATCTCTCTGTAGGTTTTGGCTTTGTTATGGAAGGTTTGGGAATCGATTCCTTTTAGGTGGTTGTAGAATTTAACGGCTCTTTTCTGGATTTTGATCATTAGCGGGTATCAGCCTAATTCTACTCTGCATGCATTATTTGGTGTTTTATGTTGTACACAGAGGATATTTTTGCTGAATTCAGCATGCAGAGTCTCAATTTGGTGTTTGTCCCATTTTGTGAATTCTTGGTTGGTGAGCGGACCCCAGATCTCACAACCATAAAGGGCAATGGGTTCTATAACTGATTCAAGTATTTTTTTGCCAGAACCTAATTGGGATGTTTTATGTTCCTTTTGATGCCATAGAAGGCCCTTCTTGCCTTGTCTTTCAGGTCGTTCACAGCTTTGTGGAAGTTACCTGTGGCGCTGATGTTTAGGCCGAGGTATGTGTAGTTTTTTTTGTGCTCTCTCTCTAATGAAGGACATCTGAATAAAGATATTTTATATTAGCCCAGCAGCAGCCGCAGCAAGGAACACGCCTCCGTCCCCTGCATCTTACCTGACAGTCCCAGCCACACACATTCCCAACCACATTCATCCTACTAAGTGGCCTTCTCCAAGAAGGGGTGACTTGTAATAATTGCCAATGTGACATATTTCAAGTACACGGCCTGGCCTATGCTGTCTCTAGTAACTTCTGCTATTTATTGTGGAGGCTGACAGGTGAGGTCCCAGTCACCTCGGAGGAGGAGGCAAGGTTGCGCTAACTTAATAAAACCAGTTCAACGATGACACTTTTTAAATTGCTGACGATTCATCACACAACTCATTCAGTTGCTCTCTGTCTATTCAACCACACAAATCCTATTGAGCCTACACGTTCCTAGATCCTTTGCTTCCGAAGCCACCGTGAGTTCAGCGTGACAACAGAACAGAATAGAAAAGATGTGAGGGTGAAGTGGTTAGCCATGGTCAGGTCATGTCATGTCATGTCCTCATTTTGTATCTCACATCCCATTGGACCAGACCTCCTTCTCAATGTGCCAACACAGCCAGGGCTAATTCCAATGTTCCTCCATCTTTAATGACGTGTTTCAACGAAGACAACAGGACAGCCAGAGGTTCAATCAGGACAGATGACCCTCTTCTCACCTCAGGCCACAAAAACAAACAGGTGGAAGAAGAAGAAAACAAATATATTTTAATCTAACTTATTCTAAACTTTGTTTTCTAACCCAGCAGCCAAGGAACACAGCCAAGGGTAAGAGACAGACTGTCCCCCCTGTTGGCATATCCATCTGGGGTCAACGGGCTGTTGGAGTGGAGACTTTTTCATCCCAGGCTGTAAAAACAATATCTCCCTCCCTGCTCAGTCTCAACTAATCACAAGTATTGTCATAAAGAAGTGGCAAACTGGTGAAAGAAAACAAACATATTGATATATTAATATAAACTATTCTCTGTGTACCCAGCTAGAGATCAGCAACATCAAGCAGTTTCCTCTTCATCATGTTTCACTGTGTCATGGGATATCTATTACCCGCCCTGCACTATGGGATATCTATTACCCGCATGCTCTTTCTCAACGACAGACTCCAATTTAGACTCATTTAGATCAGAACTCACTGACAGCAGACTGAACAGGCAGACCAAAATTGCTCAAATGTAGGGCACAAAGCAATTTTGTAATTTATCAAAACTGTGAAGCAGTTTAAAAAGCACTGAGACATAATGGCAGCATTTACACAGGCAGCCCAATTCTGATATCTTTTCACATCAGATCTTTTTCAGCGCTGATCTGATTGGTCAAAAGACAAATTAGTTTAAAAAAAAGATGGGCTGCCTGTGTAAACACAGCCAAAGACTGATGACCTTTGCCCTTTGCTGGAAAACAACCCCACTGTTTGATGATAACAAAATAGAAAACCTCTCTGTGGGTGAGAGGGGAAATCATCGGCGTGTTAAGATGGTGCCTTTGTGAATATTAAGACAAAGCTATCTATCGTTGGCCGCATCAGCATTATAGAGCTTCACAACAGCTATATTTAAATTGGTAAAACAGCAAAAGAAAAGTTCAAGCACAGCACGGAGTAACTAACACAGCATACAAATGAATAAATTCAAAACCCATAAAAATGCTGATTTATCACGGGTGAGTTTCCGGTGACGGCTGGTGATTATTGTTACTATAGAGAAAATCAACGGTTATGAATTGCTATTTAACAAGGCCCTAAACCATACATACTGCTCAATAAACATCAGAGAGAATCGTAACTAACTGTGCCACTAGATCCTGGTTCGAATCCAGGCTCTGTCGCAGCCGGCCGCGACCGGGAGACTCATGGGCGGCGCACAATTGGCCCAGCGTCGTCCAGGGTAGGGGAGGGAATGGCCGGCAGGGATGTAGCTCAGTTGATAGAGCATTTTGTTTGCAACGCCAGGGTTGTGGGTTCGATTCCCACGGGGGGCCAGTATAAAAATAATATGTATTCACTATCTGTAAGTCGGTCTGGATAAGAGCGTCTGCTAAATGACTAAAATGTAAAATGTAACTTAAAGGGTTTTGTTGGTGTAGAGTGAGTTCTCTGTTGTTTGTGAGGCATTTATCAATTATATGGGTATATAATGGGTATATAATCGGGCATATAATTAATTTAACTTAAGACTTGGTAGTTGTAGAGTTCTGTGTGTGTGTATATGTGTGGGTTTTCTGTTGGTTGCCTATGACTCATAGTCAGTGGAGTGTGTACTCCAGCAGTACACAGGACAGCCAACCACTGTACTGTCGTTGGCTTTTCACTGAATGCCAGGAGGAGTAGGGGAGAACGGATGCGCTTGGTTAGCCCACAGCCCCCACAGCCCCCCCCCCCCACACACACACACACACACAGACACACACACACAAAGGTGGGTCCTTTGAGACCGTCACCTGCCAGTGGCTGAATCTTGTATCGTTGGTTACAACGGCAGCAAGGTGTGTGGCATCGTCGACTATGAGTCATGTTCTGTCCCAAAACACCTCTGAAATCCCATCCAGTGACGGAGGACAGTCTGTCAAATTGTATTCTATGCTAATGATAATCTAGGTCGAAAATATACAGGTTAAGACAACGTCGTCACATATCTGGGACCAGCACCATTGCTAACTAGCATAGCTGGCCCCATTGTGGCAAAGAGTTATGGGATATTAGAATCCCATTGTTTTAACCTTTGTCATCTTCAACCTAGATGATAATGAGGAAGTAAGGGAGGGGGGATTGAACTTCATTGGACTCACTAGACTCACTAAGACATTCTGCATTCCTAGACTGTTCTAGAACTAGAACACATTCTGCATTCCTAGACTGTTCTAGAACTAGAAAACATTCTGCATTCCTAGACTGTTCTAGAACTAGAACACATTCTGCATTCCTAGACTGTTCTAGAACTAGAACACATTCTGCATTCCTAGACTGTTCGAGACTTCAGGGACTAAAAGTAGCTAGCGTAACTTCCAATCAAAACCAAAACTATGAGTCAGAAAAACACCTTGATGTATCCGTCAATGTAATTGTGATGTATCCTAGTGTTGAACTGTGGTGGAGCGCAAAGCTCAATAAATGGGTGATTTGAGCTCTGTAGCACATCTGTATTGCCTACTGCCTAGTGACTTAATACCACTGGACTGTTCTAGACACATTCTGCATCCCTAGACTGTTCTAGACTTCAGACACCAAAAGTAGCCAATGCAAAATGCCGTGATGTACACTACCAGTCAGTTTGGGCACACCTACTCATTCAAGGGTTTTTCTTTATTTTTTACATTGTAGAATATTAGTGAAGACATCAAAACGATGAAATAACACATATGGAATCATGTAGTAACCAAAATATATTTTATATTTGAGATTCTTCAAATAGTCATCCTTTGCCTTGATGACAGCTTTGCACACAGAGTCCGACAAAAGTTGTTCACAGTAGCTGTTCGACTATAGAAAAAGACCATAGTACTGCACTGTGGAGGAGCTCAAAGAACAAAGAGCGGATGATCCCCATCAGTCTGCTGAACAGCTGCCTCCCATCCGGCCTTGAACCGCTCCCCACCCAGGGACACCCACTGGCTCACTGCAGCCATACACATCATTAGCAGCCCAATTAAATAGCACAAGCAGCCAGGACAGGCCGTAAACTGCAACACTGCAACTCTCCATCTACTCCATCCACTCTGCGTGACCAATAATACTGAGGACTGCAGAATAGGGATCTGGATGGAAAGGATCATTTTGCATTTTGAAGCTCAATTATCTCCATTTCTGTTTTGATTAGTGCTGACAGAGACCATTCATCCGATGCCATGAACTTTGCTTATCTAGAGCCTGGAATCCTAACCGATATGCTCCATTTCACTACTGTTTCATTGGAGATTCAACTGCTGCCTTCCAGGGTTTTTTGGGGATCAAAATGGGGCTTAGGTGGTGGGTGTGGCCAATTGTGCGGTCACCAACCCAACATTTTAGAGGCCCTCGGCCGAAGTGACAAAATATAGCTGTTTTAAAGCTCATTTCCTGCAATTCTAAACACTTTGCTATGGCTTACGCTATCTGAGTGACTAAAACAATATAACAAAATCAACGGAGGCCCCATGCCATGACAAAAATGCTCCTGAATGCATAATTTGGGGAATTTTAGATTCTCCCTGACTGTCTAGTTTTTATTTTGGTGATTGTTAGTTCTCAAAGATTACCTTATTAAAAAATATATAGGTCCATGATCTTTTCTACATACTCTATATCTGGTTTTAGTCTTTTAAGTTTACACTGAAAATGTTTTTCCATACCGAAAATTATATTTTATTTGACTGTTTGGACAGTCAAAAAAAGACAGGCGGCCCGCTCAATACTTTTCTATGCAGAAACCCTGCCTTCCTAACTCTGCTCCTCCTAGCTGTGTTTAGTGTGTGTGTGTGAGTGTGTGTGTGTGTGTGTAGAGTGTGTAGGGTGTGTGTGTGTGTAGAGTGTGTAGGGTGTGTGTATGAGTGTGTATGGTGTGTGTGTGTGTGTGTGTGTGTGTGTAGAGTGTGTAGGGTGTGTGTGTAGAGTGTGTTTAGTGTGTGTGTGTGTGTGTGTGTATGTGTGTGTGTAGAGTGTGTAGGGTGAGTGTGTGGGTGTGTGTGTGTGTAGGGTGTGTGTGTATGAGTGTGTATGGTTTATGAGTGTGTGTGTGTGTGTGTGTGTGTGTGTATATGAGTGTGTATGGTGTGTGTGTGTAGAGTGTGTAGGGTGTGTGTGTGTGTAGAGTGTGTAGGGTGTGTGTGTAGAGTGTGTTTAGTGTGTGTGTGTGTGTGTGTGTGTGTGTGTAGAGTGTGTAGGGTGAGTGTGTGGGTGTGTGTGTGTGTAGGGTGTGTGTGTATGAGTGTGTATGGTTTATGAGTGTGTGTGTGTGTGTGTGTGTGTGTGTATATGAGTGTGTATGGTGTGTGTGTGTAGAGTGTGTAGGGTGTGTGTATGTGTGTGTGTAGAGTGTGATTACTGTGTGTGTGTGTGTGTGTGTGTGTGTGTAGAGTGTGTATGTGTGTGTGTGTGTAGAGTGTGTAGGGTGAGTGTGTGGGTGTGTGTGTGTGTAGGGTATTATTATTATTATTATTATTATAGGGTGTGTGTGTATGAGTGTGTATGGTTTATGAGTGTGCGTGTGTGTGTGTGTGTGTGTGTGTGTATGAGTGTGTATGGTGTGTGTGTGTAGAGTGTGTAGGGTGTGTGTGTGTGTAGAGTGTGTAGGGTGTGTGTGTAGAGTGTGTTTAGTGTGTGTGTGTGTGTGTGTGTGTGTGTGTAGAGTGTGTATGTGTGTGTGTATGTGTGTGTGTAGAGTGTGTAGGGTGAGTGTGTGGGTGTGTGTGTGTGTGTAGGGTGTGTGTGTATGAGTGTGTATGGTTTATGAGTGTGTGTGTGTGTGTGTGTGTGTGTATATGAGTGTGTATGGTGTGTGTGTGTAGAGTGTGTAGGGTGTGTGTGTGTGTGTGTGTGTAGAGTGTGATTACTGTGTGTGTGTGTGTGTGTGTGTAGATTGTGTATGTGTGTGTGTGTGTAGAGTGTGTAGGGTGTGTGTATGAGTGTGTGGGTGTGTGTGTGTGTGTGTAGGGTGTGTCTCCCTCAACGTGACCAAGACAAAGGAGATGATTGTGGACTACAGGAAAAAAAAGAGGACTGAGCACGCCCCCATTCTCATCGACGGGGCTGTAGTTGAACAGGTTGAGAGCTTGAAGTTCCTTGGTGTCCACATCACCAACTAACTATCATGGTCCAAACACCAAGACAGTCGTGAAGAGGGCACGACAAAGCCTATTCCCCCTCAGGAGACTGAAAATATTTGGCATGGGTCCTCAGATCCTCAAAAACTTCTACAGCTGCACCATCGAGAGCATCCTGACTGGTTGCATCACCACCTGGTATGGCAACTGCTCAGCCTCCGACCACAAGGCACTACAGAGGGTAGTGCGTACGGCCCAGTACATCACTGGGGCCAAGCTTCCTGCCATCCAGGACTTCTATACCAGGCGGTGTCAGAGGAAGGCCCTCAAAATTGTAAAAGACTCCAGCCACCCTAGTCATAGACTGTTCTCTCTGCTACCTCACGGCAAGCGGTACCGGAGCGCCAAGTTTAGGTCCAAAAGGCTTCTCAACAGCTTCTACCCCCAAGCCATAAGACTCCTGAACAGCTAATCATGGCTACCCGGACTATTTGCACCCCCACCCCATCTTTCTACGCTGCTGCTACTCTGTTAATTATTTATGCATAATCACTTTAACTCTACCCACATGTACATATTACCTCAACTACCTCAAGTAGCCGGTGCCCCCGCACATTGACTCTGCACCGGTACCCCCCTGTATATAGCCTCCCTACTGTTATTTTATTTTACTTCTGCTCTTTTTTTCTCAACACTTTTTTGTTGTTATTGTTTTATTTTACTTTTTTATTAAGAAATAAATGCATTGTTGGTTAAGGGCTGTAAGTAAACATTTCACGGTAATGTCTACACCTGTTGTATTCGGCACATGTGGCAAATAAAATTTGATTTGATTTGATTCCATTGGTCAACTAATCACCAAGCCCTTCATTAGTTGAATCAGGTGTGCTAGTTCTGGGAATACATCAATGGCTGGGTGTACTCCAGTAGAGGTTTAGAAATCACTTATAAACTCTAACTGTGTCCTGATGTCTGAGACTGAGTTTTTGAATCAGATTTTCCTCTTTATCACAACCAATTACTTGTATTTTAATGTTTAAGGACTCTTGGAAGATTAGTCCAAATGAGGACAAAGAGATCCTAATAAAATAAAATCAAGGGCCTTGGTCTGAGTTTTCAAGTTTAGCTCTCTGCTGATTTAAGAAACTCAGATGACAGAGAAACTCCGATGACTTTAAAGATGTCTGAGGAGGATATCAACGTACTGTTATCTCCAGTCAAAACTTTTTTGACAGAAACCCATTAGAACGAATGCTGACAAGTCTTAAGCTGAACTGAGTCTGACTTTAAGGCCTGCAGCGTTTATAGTCTTCATATCCAAATCCCTTTTAAATCTGGAGGATTAAATATGTACAACTATCACTCATGGGGATTTCCTCAGGATGTTAAGATCACTTAGGCTTAATCTGCAGGACCCAAATACCTCCCTCAGCAATTTCATAACGAAGACAGTGGACAGGGTAAAGTTCCCATCACATAATAACCCATCCACAGAGTCTATAGGTTCACAGCATGTGAGAATCTCAAAAGTATTTCCCACAATTCCTCAGGTCGTCTTTCCTCTGCCTCCTTCTTAAAACCTGAACATCTTACTCCTCAGGTTGTTTCCTCTAATACTTTCCTAACCTCCCTCTGGTATTTTGAGAAGGAGGCGAGGAGAGAAGATGTGCGGAATCAAGGAAAATACTGTTGAGATTCCCCCAAGGTTTATCAAAGTTTGCAGGAATCCGTACCATCTCCAGTGTTGGTTTCAGGAGGCAAAAAACAGATGATGCACTTAAGTTAATAAAACCACTTATGAATAATTTATGCAAGTACATTTGACAAACAAACACCCAAAGAGCCATTGTCCATACCTATCTGGGATTAAAACTGCATTCAACAATTTTATTAAAATGATCAAGTAGGTTATTCAGCATGTGATAGATTTTCATCATTTAGTAAATAAGGTCTTTGTCTCCAAGGGAATGTTCAGTGGAGAGGAAGCAGTTTTTTTTATAATGACAGTGAGTGAACTGGTTTTTAGTTAATCCGCCACATAAAACACTCAGACAATGTGTGTATCCTCATACAGTGCATTCGGAAAGTATTTAGACCCGTTCCTTTTTTCCACATTTTGTTACGTTATAGCCTTATTCTGAAATTGATAAAATAATTGTTTTCCCTCATCAATCTACACACAATACCCCATAATGACAAAGCGAAAACAGGTTTTTAGAAATCTTTGCAAATGTATTAAAAATAAAAAACAGTATTACATAAGTATTCAGACCCTTTGCTATGAAACTCGAAATTGAGCTCAGGTGCATCCTGTTTCCATTGATCATCCTTTAGATGTTCTACAACGTGATTGGTCAATTCAATTGCTTGGACATGATTTGGAAAGGCACACACCTGTCTATTCAAGGTCCTACAGTTGACAGTGCATGTCAGAGCAAAAACCATGCCATGAGGTCGAAGGAATTGCCTGCAGAGCTCCGAGACAGGATTGTGTCGATGCACATATCTAGGGAAGGGTACCAAAACATGTCTGCAGATTGATGAGGAAAAATAACAATTTAATCAATTTTAGAATAAGGCTGTAATGTGGAAAAAGTCAAGGGGTCAAGGGGTCTGAATACTTTCAGAATACACTCATTAGGTTATTAATCATAAAGATTTTACAATGTTCCCCTCCTCAGTAATAAGGCCAAGCTCACATACAGCGGAGTCTCATCTATCTTACTTAACAACCACTGATTATTCATCACTCCAGTATTGATGAACCTCATAGACTTCTTCCAGGGACGGATCAATAGTCTAAATTCAGAGAAATGGAGAGTGAGGATCGCATTAAGCTTTATTATAAACTGGGTGGTTCAAGTCCAGAATGCTGATTGGCTGACAGCCGTGGTATATCAGACCGTATACCACAGGTATGACAAAACATTTATTTTTACTGCTCTAATTACGTTGGTAAATAGTTTCTAATAGCAATAAGGCACCTCAGGGGTCTGCGGTATATGGCCAATATACCATGGCTGTATCCAGGCACTCTGCGTTGAGTCGTGCATAAGAACAGCCCTTAGCCGTGTTATATTGGCCATATACCTCACCCCATCGTGCCTTATTGCTTAATTAAGACACGGGTGATGAAAAGTAAATTAAACAAACAACCGAGTACGTCTGTGGTCGGTTGGCAGAAATATTTCCTCACTCAGGACAACTCAGGACAACAACAAGAAGCAGATAAGAGGAGGAGGAAAAGGTCTGACTACGACTGCAAAGCCGGCTTTGACGACGACACTTGGCCACAGACATACCATGACAGGCTAAACCAAAGCTCATGCAGGACAACCTCAATAAACAAAATGAAAAGGACAGGACAGCCTAAAACACTAATCAAGTTCAAACTCCTTCAAGCCAAACTTCAGAACTTCATAAACAGAACTAAACAAACGCCAGAGACAGACAACGCAGCTGCCTCAAAGGGAATAACTAAGACACTTGAAACAAACCTGAGGCAGCTGCTGTAACACCCTGGCTCTGGGACTCTATATGTTGAGCCAGGGTGTGTTCTTTCTATGTGTTATATTTCTATGTTGGGAGTTCTAGTTTGTTTATTTCTATGTTGGCCTGAGTGACTCCCAATCAGAGGCAACGAGTGTCAGCTGTGGCTGGTTGTCTCTGATTGGGAGCCATATTTAAACTGTCTGTTTTTCCCTTTGTGTTTGTGGGTTCTTGTTCCGTGTTGGTCTATGTTACCTAGGACGTTACGAGTCATTTGTTGTTTTTGTTTACTGTCCGTGTTTATCGCTAATGATAAATAAACATGTTCGTTCATCACGCTGCGCCTTGGTCCTCCTCTCTTAACGACGATCGTGACAGCTGCCCTCAACTTAACATTAACTGCTGCATACCATACGTTGCAGAAATAACTTTTACAGAATACACCAATCACATCTCAACAACTTAATTACAACCGACAGAATCTTACAGTAGCAGACTCAACAAACCTGCCCTAAAAAAGACTGAATGTTTTGTGAGGAATTCCCAACTTCACCATTCACTCAGAACCCTTTTCAGTGTTCTTACTTGAACTTAATTCAGTCTCTTTGAAATGTTATTTGATAAAGCTCCCTTATGCTTCATTACATTCCTTTTCAATGCTCTCTCCTTCATGTTTTCCATTTGGGACCAGAGCCATTTGGGAACAGTGGGTTTACAGGAATGATTAGGAGTCAGGGGATATGCATGAAATGGCACCCTATTCCCTATATAGTGAACGGATCGGGCTCTGATCAAAAGTAGTGCACTAAATAGTGAATAGAGTACCATTTCAGATGCAGCCTGATAGTCTCTCTATTCAGGCACAGTAAACGTACAGGTGACTCACAAGAAGGTGAGGTTGGAGAAGAAAAATTCAAAGTTCAGATGTCTGATGACGTGTGTGTGTGACCCTAAGGTCATTCTGTAAGTGACAGTGGATAATCACGTTGTTGTCAGCCTACTGCACTGTAGCTCCCAGCATAGAACATGTTGGTTAGATGTACACATTCTTCAATCAGACCTCTTGCTCTTTCATAGTTTCCTTTAGCACTAAGGAGGAGGAGAAAAAAAGATTGTGACTATGGATATACAGTTGAAGTCGGAAGTTTACATGCACTTAGATTGGAGTCATTAAAACTCGTTTTTCAACCACTCCACAAATTTCTTGTTAACAAACTATAGTTTTGGCAAGTTGGTTAGGACATCTACTTTGTGCATGACACAAGTAATTTTTCCAACAATTGTTTACAGACAGATTATTTCACTTATAATTCACTGTATCACAATTCCAGTGGGTCAGAAGTTTACATACACTAAGTTGACTGTGCCTTTAAACAGCTTGGAAAATTCCAGAAACAGGTACACCTCCAATTGACTCAAATGATGTCAATTAGCCTATCAGAAGCTTCTAAAGCCATGACATCATTTGAGTCAATTGGAGGTGTACCTGTGGATGTATTTCAAGGCCTACCTTCAAACGCAGTGCCTCTTTGCTTGACATCATGGGAAAATCTAAAGAAATCAGCCAAGACCTCAGAAAAATAATTGTAGACCTCCACAAGTCTGGTTCATCCTTGGGAGCAATTTCCAAACGCCTGAAGGTACCACGTTAATCTGTACAAACAATAGTACGCAAGTATAAACACCATGGGACCACGCAGCCGTCATACCGCTCAGGAAGGAGATGCGTTCTGTCTCCTAGAGATGAACGTACTTTGGTGCGAAAAGTGCAAATCAATCCCAGAACAATAGCAAAGGAAAACAATTTAAAGGCACCACCCCAGCAGGAAGGATCCACAGCCCCATTCAGGTACCACCCCAGCAGGGAGGATCCACAGCCCCATTCAGGCACCACCCCAGCAGGGGATACACAGCCCCATTCAGGTACCACCCCAGCAGGAAGGATCCACAGCCCCATTCAGGTACCACCCCAGCAGGAAGGATCCACAGCCCCATTCAGGCACCACCCCAGCAGGAAGGATCCACAGCCCCATTCAGGCACCACCCCAGCAGGGGATACACAGCACGGTCCAGCCAGGCGCCATACCGCCCCAGCGTCTGTGTCTGAGATTCAGTCAGCCACAGCAGGACACACATAAATCACTGTTCTTCTCCTCTCCTCTGCTTCCCTCCTCCGCTCCGCTCGCTTATTGAGACTGATAGGCTTGTCAGCCCAGGTGGAAGTTCACAACTCTGGGTGATCATGGTGGAAGGGAAGAGACAGAAGGGAAAAAGAACACTGACTCTGCCAGTTCAACTCACTGCATTGTAAATCATGCAGGCGGGGGGTGGGGCAGGGTCCACAAAATGTGGTTGTGATGGTCAGACCATACTGTGGTTGTGATGGTCAGACCATACTGTGGTTGTCGTGGTGCGCGTCGTCAGCCCGGTCCGGCCCGTTCCTGCTCCCCGCACCAAGCCAGTGGTGCGCGTCGTCAGCCCGGTCCGGCCCGTTCCTGCTCCCCGCACCAAGCCAGTGGTGCGCGTCGTCAGCCCGGTCCGGCCCGTTCCTGCTCCCCGCACCAAGCCAGTGGTGCGCGTCGTCAGCCCGGTCCGGCCCGTTCCTGCTCCCCGCACCAAGCCAGTGGTGCGCGTCGCCAGCCCGGTCCGGCCCGTTCCTGCTCCCCGCACCAAGGCAGTGGTGCGCGTCGTCAGCACGGCACGGCCCGTGCCTGTTCCACCGGTGTCTGGTCCGGCACCGGTCAGCGGCTCCAGTCCGGAGCCGGTAAGGTTTGGTCCACCGTCGTCGGGTCCAGCTCCAGTCAGCGGGGCCAGACCAGACCAGGGGCGCAACGGGGAGGTGGAGAAAGGGTGGTGGTCACGCCTGGAGCCGGATCCGCCTCCGAGGCGGAATGCCCACCCGGCCCCTACCCTCTTGTGTTTGTGTGGCGCGGTCGCAGTCCGCGCCTTTGGGGGGGGGGGGGTACTGTCACGCCTGGCTCTGGGGACTCTTTATGTTGAGCCAGGGTGTGTAGGTTCTATGTTATAGTTTTCTAGGTTTTGTTCTAGATCATTTATATCTGTGTTGGCCAGGGTGGTTCCCAATCAGAGACAGCTGTAGCTCGTTGTCTCTGATTGGGAACCATGCTTAGGCAGCCTGTTGGCACTAGTTATTTGTGGGATCTTGTTCCGTAAAGGTTTGGTGTGTGTAACCTCAGGACTTCACGTATCGTTTGGTTTGTTGTTTTGGTTCGCGTTGTGTACACAAATAAAAAGATGTACGCTTATCACGCTGCGCCTTGGTCCGCTTCCTGTAACGATCGTGACAGCTACGTTATGTCACGCTACGTTATGTCACGCTACGTTATGTCACGCAACGCCCTAACCCAACTGAGTGTTACATTGAGTTCTGCTCATTCAACAGACAAATCATGAATAAAATATCCTTCATTTGGTTCTTATATAACTACACTCATTCAGTTGGCAGGTGAAGAGGATGTTTGATGATTCAAATGGCCCAGGAGAGAAAAAAAGACAAGACACTAACAAAATATTTTATTGAATTCAGATTAACATTGTGCTGATCACATTCAAATGAGGGCGTTTGTTGTTTCATTACACTTGATTATCACATGTACTTCAAATCAAATTTTCAGTGTTTTTCCGATGAACAGGACAAATTGGAGTGTTCAGAGTTCAGATGCAGCCAGATATGTATCATGTGCATCATTATATATAATATTAATAATAATAAAAACAATAATAATAATATATGCTATTTAGCTGACGTTTTTATCCAAAGCGACTTACAGTCATGCATGCATACAGTTTACATACGGGTGGTCCCGGGAATCGAATCCACTATCCTGGCGTTGCAAACACCATACTCTACCAACTGAGCTACAGAAGACCACATCATGATGAACAGGAGAAGACTGCAGGCCAAGTGGAGGAGCAACCCCAAGTGTGGTGTAATAATATTGTTTGCAGTTTCTAAACTCATAGTAAGATAGTGGGTAAACACTACACTATCAGAGAGAATGTCCTGGTAATAGAGAGGGTGATCTCTGACTACTGAAGAGAGAGAAGTTCCTGGTAATAGAGAGGGTGATCTCTGACTACTGAAGAGAGAGAAGGTCCTGGTAATAGAGAGGGTGATCTCTGACTACTGAAGAGAGAGAAGGTCCTGGTAATAGAGAGGGTGATCTCTGACTACTGAAGAGAGAGAAGGTCCTGGTAATAGAGAGGGTGATCTCTGACTGCTGAAGAGAGAGAATGTCCTGGTAATAGAGAGGGTGATCTCTGACTACTGAAGAGGGAGAAGGTCCTGGTAATAGAGAGGTTGATCTCTGACTACTGAAGAGGGAGAATGTCCTGGTAATAGAGAGGGTGATCTCTGAGTACTGAAGAGAGAGAAGGTCCTGGTAATAGAGAGGGTGATCTCTGACTACTGAAGAGGGAGAATGTCCTGGTAATAGAAAGGGTGATCTCTGAGTACTGAAGAGGGAGAAGGTCCTGGTAATAGAGAGGGTGATCTCTGAGTACTGAGAAGGTGAAAAAAATGGGAGACTCACTCCAATGAGACATGCTTTATTCTTCAGTACTGTGTGTGTGTGTGTGTGTGTGTGTGTGTGTGTGTGTGTGTGTGTGTGTGTGTGCTTGCGCAATGTTTTGACACCACCTGCACTACGCTGAGGTTTGTGGACCAGCAGTCAAATTTATTGAACTTAAACTCTGCATAAATACTTTATCTTCAACTTTGCTGGCCATCAAATAGTAAAATCAACCAAAAGTATACCAAACAACACGGTTATAACTCCTGTATTTCAAGTAGTCCATAACACCTGTTGCAAAATGTCATAATAGACAGCTGAAATGACAATAATCTCTCTCAGGTCTTAATGAGATCATTCATCAGGTTAATTACTCCTTTATTTTGATAGCATATAAGGAGAGAGAGATACAGAAAGGGGAAGAGTGAGAACCTGAAAGAGGATGAAACCCAAAAGGTAGAGAAAGTGAATAAGGATATAACAAAGCTAGAGAAAGAGGATGAAGCGGGACTGAAATCAGTCAGAGTGTGTCTTGACTAATTCACTTTATGGCATTGTACTTGTCCTCCAATAACTTGGGTTGTCTCTTTCAAAGTACCACATAACTGTGTCTTTGTAATGGTACAGCTGTCATCCTAACTCAATACCATTACAGCTATAGGTCCTTCACAAGACCATTACAGCTATAGGACCTTCACAAGACCATTACATATATAGGTACTTCACAAGACCATTACAGCTATAGGTCCTTCACAAGACCATTACAGATATAGGCTTTCACAAGACCATTACAGCTATAGGTCCTTCACAAGACCATTACAGCTATAGGGGATTCACAAGACCATTACAGCTATAGGTCCTTTACAAGACCATTACAGCTATAGGTCCTTCACAAGACCATTACAGCTATAGGTCCTTCACAAGACCATTACAGATATAGGTCCTTCACAAGACCATTACAGATATAGGTCTTTCACAAGACCATTACAGCTATAGGTCCTTCACAAGACCATTACAGCTATAGGTTTCACAAGACCATTACAGATATAGGTCCTTCACAAGACCATTACAGCTATAGGTTCTTCACAAGACCATTACAGCTATAGGTCCTTCACAAGACCATTACAGCTATAGGTCCTTCACAAGACCATTACAGATATAGGTCTTCACAAGACCATTACAGATATAGGTTCTTCACAAGACCATTACACTATAGGTCCTTCACAAGACCATTACAGTTATAGGTATTTCACAAGACCATTACAGCTATAGGTCCTTCACAAGACCATTACAGCTATAGGTCCTTCACAAGACCATTACAGCTATAAGTCCTTCACAAGACCATTACAGATATAGGCCCTTCACAAGACCATTACAGATATAGGTCTTTCACAAGACCATTGCAGCTATAGGCTTTCACAAGACCATTACAGCTATAGGTCCTTCACAAGACCATTACAGCTATAAGTCCTTCACAAGACCATTACAGATATAGGTCCTTCACAAGACCATTACAGATATAGGTCTTTCACAAGACCATTGCAGCTATAGGCTTTCACAAGACCATTACAGCTATAGGTCCTTCACAAGACCATTACAGATATAGGTCCTTCACAAGACCATTACAGATATAGGTCTTTCACAAGACCATTACAGATATAGGTCCTTCACAAGACCATTACAGATATAGGTCCTTCACAAGACCATTACAGATATAGGTCCTTCACAAGACCATTACAGATATAGGTTCTTCACAAGACCA
>NW_028158484.1:0-4000 GCF_964263955.1 Coregonus lavaretus | reverse complement strand
ACTCGAAAGAGGCCACACACCTCCTATCGCTTGGGTCTGACATGTCCCTCCCCATCCCGTCAGAGACGCATCTGTGAACACTGGGATGTAAGAGGACACTTTGCCTATCGGGACTCCGTGCGTGAGAACGCGCGGGTTTCTCCAATAGTTCAGATCTGCACTGAGCGAGAGGGGAACCACCACCAACCGATGACATTGACGCAATGGGTCTAGTCTTAGTTGGGCGAACCATCGCTGCATCCTGCGCATGTGCAGGAGTCCCAGCGGAACCACCGAGTGGGCTGACGACATGAGACCCAAGAGTGACATTATCGTCAGCGCCGTCACCGTGTGATTCGGACGACACTTCCTCAGGGCTAGCAACAAGGCTACCCTTCGGGGGTCCGAAATTCGAGCCCTCAACATTACAGTATCTAGCTGTATCCCCAGGTAGACAATCTGATGACTGGGCCAGGGCGCGCTTTTTTTCCAATTCACATCGAACCCCAGACGTGTGAGATGAATCACTGTCTGTGTTGTGTGAGTGATCACCAGCTCTGCTGACGGGGAGAGAACCAGTAGGTCATCTAGGTAGGCTAGTAGCCGTATTCCCTGACGACGCAACGGTTCCAATGCCGCCTCCACACACTTGGAAAACGTGCGAGGTGCCAGGGCGTACCCAAATGGCATCCTCGTGTATACGTACGCCACCCCTTGAAAGGCGAAACGCAGAAACTTCCTGTGACGCGGCTGTATCGGCACATGAAAGTACGCGTCCTTTAGGTCTATGCTCGTACAAAAGTCTCCTTTCTGGACACATTCCAGCAGACGTTTTGTCGTTAGCATTCGAAAGGGCCGTTTGGTTACGCTCTCGTTGAGAATGCGTAAATCCAATATTGGCCTCATTCCCCCGTCTTTTTGGGCACCAGGAAGTAGGGCGAATATAGCCCCTTGTTCCTTTGCTCCTGCGGAACCACTGTGACCGCCTCCTTCGCCAAAAGTTCCGTAATCTCTGAAACCAGAGCGGCCACTTTTTCGGGCGTTTTCATCACCGTCTCCACCACTTCCCTGAATGGGGGTGGGGTCCGATGGAATTGGAGAGCATAACCCTTCTGCAACGTCTGTTCTAGCCAGCGTGAGAGGGTGCAGCGTCGCTGCCACTGCCAGCAATACAGAGAAAGCGGCCGAGCGCGAAGCTGTGGTACATTCAGTAGGAAGGACCTGTATTCCTCTATGGCCCTTGCCGCCGCTGTTCCCCAACAATGAGGTGGTGGAACAGCCCAAGGCGGGCCTCCCATGAAAGGGAGAGGAAACATTAGTTCGTTCTGAACCAGAAGGAGGGGCAGAGACGTCAGTTAAACCCGTAACCGTCGAATTCCTGCCCTCCGTGAACGCAGCGCGGGTCTGATTTGCACTGACCGAGAACACAGCCTGCGACAGGGCACCATCCCCAGCAAGCGATTGCGTCATCGTAGATGACTGAAATTCGCTATTAGAGCCCCTCACTACAATACTCCTAGGAGTCTGTAATATGAGGTCTCTATGAGGTCACACAAGGCGGCGCCTTGATACCTTCTTAACCTTCACCTTCTGTGTGTGTTCAACTCTGCACCTCTGGTGGGTTGAGTCACGCTCAGTGTGGTGAGTATTAGCGCGTTCTGTGAGAGGTGGGGGCGCCGATACGTTGGTTATTCCCATAACCTTAGTAATCCGGCCCTCCGTGAACGCAGCATGGGTCTGAATCGCACTAACCGAGACCGTAGTCTGCGATAGTGCGCCATCCCCAAATAGCGGCTGCGTCATCATGTCTCCTGACTGAGACTGCAGCCTGCTATGAGAGGCACTCACTACAGTACTCCTTGGAGTCTGTAATGTGAGGTCTCTTTGAGATAAACCAAGACAGCGTCTTGGTATCTTTCCTCCTTTCACCTCCTGTGTTCGTTCAGCTCTGCACCTCTGGTGGGCTGAACTACACTCAGTGTGGTGAGCATTGGCGCGTTCAGAAAGAAGTGGGGTGCCGATACACTGGGCACCTTTGTGACTGTGGTAATAGGGCCCTCCGTGAACGCAGCATGGGTCTGAATCGCACTAACCGAGACCTTAGTCTGCGATAGTGCGCCATCCCCAAATAGCGGTTGCATCATCCTGTCACTATTTGACTGAGACTGCAGCCTGCTATGTGAGACACTCACTACAGCACTCCTATGAGTCTGTAAAGTGAAGTCTTCATAAGGTAACATCTTAAAATTAATATCCTTTTTTATACCTACCTTATGTGTGCGCTCAGCAACGCACCGTGGTGGGCTGAGCTGCACTCGAGTGGTAAGAGAGAGACCGAGAGTGAGGAAGGTCGAACGCTTTCGGATGTATTATGGAAAAGGGGCTCTTTTTTTGACAAAGTCAGGTAGAGCCAACTCTTTATTACACACATCAACAAAAAACATTCTCCTCCATACACTCAACGGTAGGGTGGCGGGGAACAGTGGGCTCAGTCACACCAGGCGCTGCGCCGTCTTCCGTTCTCTCCCCCTCGCCATGTCATAAACGGCGTCTCTTCTGGCCGCCCTTCGGGTGATGCCAGGATGACGCTTTAATGACCTCTCTCGCCTGCGGAATGGTCGGCCCCTCTGGTGCTGCAGGTGGGGGGGGGGGGGGGGGGGGGTGAGGCCCGCTCCCTTGCTGCTGGAGGCCGCCGTCTGACGCCATGCTGTAGCGAGAGTAACGGCCGCCCTCCATCATGTCCACTTCCGGGTTGGAGGGAATGGGGGGCAGCTTAATCTCCCGCTGTTTAGCAGCCCACTCAATGAGACCTGAAAATTCAGAGCACACAGAGGCTGTGGCGTCATCATCCAGGGATGTAAATGACCTCACACTTTCCTGAGGGAAAAGGGGTGTTAAACATCTGGGTCAGTGTAATGAATTGTTCCAATAGAATATTCATTTCTTCCCCAATAGCCCTGTCATCCCCTGAGTCAGCGCCTTCAGATGATGCCTCAGAAGCTGAGGCTAATACTGATAGCACATCCTCAAGAGGAATATCCTCCCTAAAAATGCCCAACGCTGCTTCCTCTCCTTCAAAAAAGGAGGGCACAGCTGGCGCATAGTGTGGGATTAATGAGGCCGTCCCTGGCGTGCTGTGTCCCTCAACCCACGAAACATAAGTCGGGGGGGGGCGGGGGGGGGCGGGGGGGGGCGGGGGGGGCGGGGGGGGCGGGGGGGGGGCGGGGGGTGGTCGACAGCCACCAAGGGAAACAGCGACATTGAGCTCTGAAAAGAGCTTTTGTTAAATACTTACCCTATGGATAAACTTGGTGTGCTCATTGTAGGACGACGTCGATGATCTGGAAATCGACGGCATTTTCTTCGTCCTGAGTCTTCTTTTCGTCTCTTCTTGGCTTCTTCAGTCTAGTCCAGTCGCTGAAGATAAAGGGAGGCTGATTGAGGGGAGGCATCCCCTCTTATAGGGACACCTGTACTCCTATTGGCTACAGGTGTGTGCATAATTTTGTCTCAGGCTGATGCTGCCTTAGGGCAGTGGGTAAACCAATAGGAGCAGAGCTCCCCTATGGGGCGGAGCTCCACGATATAGAACTAACACGCAGTCAACTGAATATCTTTTCATAACTGACTTCTCACCAGTGATGTCATCACAACCAGTAACCTTGTCCACTCTTCCACTCCTGGTACGGCTCAGCTTGACCTCTGACCTATGAAATGAATGATTTCAAAAACAGACAAAAGCAAAGTTATGAAATTATATATAAACTCATCTGCAAAGAGAGATTCACCTTTCCACGGAAGGGGAATGTGTGTACACATGGGTGTTGTTGCGTCATACCAACGAGAAGCCTATCTTCCCCATCACATCATGAAAGGTCATGTTTATGTTCATTTCTCCTCTCTTTTGCCTAGGTGGCTCCACTAGGGTCCTCTCAGCCAAGTGGCTCCACTAGGGCCCTCTCAGTCAGCTGGTTCCCCATTCCTCCTCTCCCTCTCTCCCCCTCTTCCCCCTCTCCTCCTC